>NW_006199476.1:272833-274662 GCF_000334495.1 Tupaia belangeri chinensis
AATATACAAAAAACTTGGCTATTTCTTACAATGTTAAATTTCTACCTACCATATAATATAATTATCCAAGTGCTTGATCTTCAATCAACATAAGTAAATATTTGGCAATAGAAACTCATATATACATTTTGGAACACCACATATAATAATCAACAGTGAAATGGAAAGCAAATGTACACCAATAGATAGAGTTGTTACATTAGTGATAAAATAGTTATACAACAGAATGTGAGTTTGTATTAGAAAAAATGTTTTGTACTCATGAAATGGTGGATATATCTTAATATAATTAGGTGTAGAGAGAAAACCCATGCAAAAGGGGAGCAACATTTATGTCAGTCTATAATTGTAAGAATTGTATATTGTGTCAGAAAGGTTTTTGATGTTTGCCTGGATAAAGAGAAAGAAAGGCATATTCTCATGTACTTTGGCCAATAATGTGTTGCCTTAGACATATTTGGCTAACACCTTCACTCATCTTTACTCATTGGCTTTCTTCATTGTAATTTTTATTTCCTTTGCTGTATAGAAGTTTTTGAACTTGATGCATTTTCACTTAACTATTTTGGGAATCATTTGCTGTGCTGGTGGGGCCTTATGTGAGAAACATTTCCCTAATGCTAGGTGGGCAAGAGATGCTCCCTAAGTTTTCTACCAGTAGTTCAACAGTTGAAGGCTTCACATTCACAACTCTGATCCATTTTGAGTTGCATTTTGTCTGTAGGAGTCGTATGGAGTGTCCTTTTCTGCATTTTTATTTCCATTTCTTCTCATACCATTTTGTGAAGAGATTTCCTTTTCTGCACTGATTATCTGTACAGTTTGCCAAAAATAAATTTTAATCTAGGAACCAGCAGGTGGCATGGTGGTTATGACGCTGGACACTCCCATATGGCCGACCAGAGTTCGAGTCCTGAATGTAGTGGCTTGTTTTCTTACTTCCTCTCTCTCTTACTCTCAACCTCTGTATCTCTGGTCAAATTAAAAAATAAATAAATGGCCTTCCAAACCTCCTCTCATCCACACGGTTCTTCCTCCTTGGACCTCAGGTTGGTTGCCTAGGACTTTAAGGCAAACCCCCACCCCACCCCACCTGCAATCTGGATCGAGCTGGCCAGCAGTTCCGGACACCAGGCAGACTGAGGCTGCAGACCCGACCAACCTGGTACTGTCACTCATTGTCTGATCCTATTCCACTAGTCTTTGGTCTGTTTGAATTTTGGTGATTTGAGTAGCATGCGGCGCACACGCATGCCATGAGATTTCCATTTTCCATTTTGTTTTTTGTTGCTCTTGGGGTGTTGCTTTTAGGTCAGTTGAAGGCTCACCACTCCTTAGAAACAGCGAGGACTTTGGGCCATCCAGGGCTAGTGGCAACAGTTAATGGTAATTGTGAGCAGCAGGTAGACCAACCATAAGAAAAATCATCAATTTTCTAAGTCTGTACTAGTTTTAAGAATCAGAGATACCTTAAGTAAGTTAGGAAGAAACATATAGATTACCTGATGACTAAGAACAATCACAGGGGCTCAAGAAATATGAGCAACCAACAAAAGGCCTCTCCCTCAAGGGAAATCATCAAGCCTACATCACCCACAGTCAATACAATGGATGTCGTGGACATGTCTGATAAGGAATTCAGAATATTTGTAGTGACCAAACTAACTGAGATGGAAGAGAAAAGAGACAAGGAGCACCAGGAGATGAGGAAGTACTTTCATGACTTGAAAGAAGAAATGGATACCCTAAACAAGAACCAGATGGAACTTTTAGGATTGAAGAATGTGATACAGGAAATCAAAACCTCCCTTGAAAGCATTAAAAGTAGG
>NW_006199476.1:279623-336615 GCF_000334495.1 Tupaia belangeri chinensis
GTGAAGAGAAGAGGATAGAGAAAGATAGCAAGTGAACAATAGAGGCAGGACGTTAGTGAGAAACAGACATAGCTTATTAACTATTGATGATGGCATGTATAGTATTCTCTACTGGATTGGTCTGAGAAGTATTTCATGATGGGCAAAGTATTTTTACAAGCAAAATGAGAAATAGCGATTGACTGTTTAAAAAAAATAATAATAATAATGATTGGGGAAAACATAGAAAAGACATCGAATGTTGAAGCAGGGAGATTAATGTCTTTGTACTCGCTGAGTTGCATGGCATTCCCTTTTGAAAAAGCAATGTAATACACTGTAAAGTTATATGTAATCCAATGTAATATAAAGAAGATTATGATGATAATAAAAAATAAAAATGAAAAATAAATAAATGAATAAATAAAATAAATAATTATTTTTTGAAAAATCTGTTGAATCTGTAATAGAGAATGTATTTCTGCGTTTCCTATTTAGTTCTATTGATCCATAAGTCTATTTTTGTGCCAGTACTGTGCTGTTTGACGCTCACTACTCTGTAATATATTTAAGGTCTGTTGTGAGAGGACTCCTACAGTTTTATTTTTCTCATCCTCAACATTGGCAAAGTGACATGGGTTCTTTTATGACTCCAGACACATTTTGTGATTTCTGAAAATATTTGTGAAAAATGTTACTGGCAGTTTAATTAGTAATAAATTGAAAATGTAACTTAATTTGAGAACAGTTTAGATTATTTTTCCATTCCAAAAATTATGAGGTCTGTTTCCATTTATAGTTTCCTATTCAATTTACTTTTTTATTTTCTATAGTTTTTATTCTACCAGATTTTCTTGACTTTGGTTGGGTTTATTTCTGGATATGTTTTAAAACAGATAATGTATTATGAATGGGATTGCTTTCTTCAAGTCTGTCTTTACTGGATCATTGTTGGAGTATAAAAATGCTATTATTCGGGACCAGTAGTTGCATAATGGCTATGATGCTGAACTCCCATGTGGTCGACCATGGTTTGAGTCCTGAATCTGGTGGCATAAACTCACGCTGGGCACATGTGTGTGCCCAAGATCCAGAAAGGAGAATGGAGAAGGAATTGTGGTGTGGCCATCCCCTTGAGGGGTGACTTCTCACTCCCTGTCTCTCTGTCTCTGTCTTTCTGGGAAATGCACGTGCCTCTCAAAAAATGCTATTTATTTTTCTAATTGATTTTGTATTCTGCTAATTTACTAGATTAATTTGTCACATCTACTATTTTGTAGATTACTGTAGAGTTTCTATTCACTCATATCACCTGAAAAGAGGGAGTTTATGTTCTTTTTCCTCTACAGAAATGTCTTTTTTGTATACATTCTTCTGTAGCAACCAGAACTTCCAGCACTACATTGAAAATAAACAGAGATAGTGATCAGCCTTGTCTTGTTCCATATTTTAGAGGGCATATTTTCAGCTTTCTCCATTCAGTATGATTTTAGCATTGAGCCTCTCATATATAATTTTCATTGTGTTAAGAAATGTCCTTTCTATACTTACTTTGCTGAAAGCCTTGTTCATGGTTGAATGTTGTATTTAATCATATGCTTTATTACTTTTTTATTATTTCATTTTCCTTTATACATTCAATCATATTATTTACCTTATAAAGTGAATACTCCAACTTGTAAATATTTCTCACTTGTCTAGTTGATAAAACTATAAAATTAACTTTAACAGATAATACTATATTTCTTTGTTCCATTAATGCTTTGCCTTTCTATTTTCCTTTTAAATATCATTGCTCAGACTCTACTCTTTCACGCAAACTATATTAGATAGTGACAGTCATTTACTGTGTTTCTGAATTATTTAGTCAATCAGTTTCTGCTGTAGGGTGTAAATATGCATTACATACTAAATGGGAACATACACTGTCTGTCCTTCATAGACTGGCTTCATTCATTCAGCAGTAAATCTTCTATATTCTCTCACTTTCTGTCAAAAGCTAAGGTCTTGTTTTTATTATTTATTTATTTATTTATTTATTTGTTTATTTATTTATTTATTTATTTAATGGCTGAATGGTATTCTTTAAAGTATATGTGCCACAATTTTTTAATGCATTCAAATGTTCATGGACATTTGTGTTGGTTCCATGTCTTAGGAATTGTGCTGAAATAAACATTGATGTGCAAGCACTTTTCCAATTAAGAATTCTTCTGTCCTTTGGGTAGATACCAAGGACTGGGATTGCTGGATTGTATGGTAGTTCTATTTGTAGATTTTTGAGAAATCTCCAAACTGTTCTCCACAGTTGCTGGACCAGTTTACATTCCCAACAGCACTGTAAGAGACTTCTTCTTTCACCACACCATGACAGCACTTGTCTTTATTATTATTATTATTTTTAATCTTAGACATTTTGACTGGGGTTAGGTGTTGTTTCATTGTTGTTTTGATCTGCATTTACTTTACAATGAGGGATGTTGAGCAGTTTTTTCATATGCTTTTTGGCTATTCATATGTCTTCTTTAGAGAGTGGTTTTTTTCAATTAATTCTCCAGTGTTATAAAAGGATCAATTATCTTTTTTCAGAATAATTGCTTGAGTTCCTTGTGTATTCTGGTTATCAGTCTCTTATCTGAGGTATAGTTTACAAAAATATTTTTCCATTCTGAGAGCTGTTGTTTCACACTAAATACTGTGTGTTTTGCCATGCAGAAACTTCTTAATCAGATGTAATCTCATTTGTCTATTTTAGAAATTATCAACTGTGCTTTGGGAGTTTTATTTAAGAAGTCTTTGCCAACCACAATGTCTTCCTGAGTTTCCTGTGTTTTCCAGGAGCAGTTTTATAGTTTGAGGTCTTAGGTTTAGATTTTGGATCCACCTTCAGTTGATTTTCATCAAAATGAGAGGTAGGGGTTTCAGATTCAGCTTTCTGCAGGTGGAAATCCAGTTTTCTTCAGCACTATATGCTGAAGAGATTTTTCTTTTCTCACTAGATTGACTGGTACCTCTTGTCAAAAATCATTTGACCATGTGTTTGGGGATTTATTTCTGGAGATTGTATTCTGTTACCTTGGTCCAGCTGTCTACTTCTGTGCAAGTACCATGCTGTTTTGATTACCATAGCTTTGTAGTATATTTTTTGGGTTAAGGGATGATATGCCACCCATTCCACTCTTCTTGTGCAGAATAGCTTTGGAAATATTGCTTTTTATAATTCTTGATTTCAGACAAATTTTATGATTTTCTTTTCTAGAACTGTGAAGAATATTTCTGGTTCTTTATTGGGGTTGTATTAAATATGTAGATTAATTTGGGTAGGAGTGCCATTTTGATTATATTAATTGTTCCAATCCAAGTATATCACAAGTCCTTCCCCTTTTGGTGTGTTATTTTTAATTTCCTTTTTTAGCTTCTGATGGTTTTCCTTGGGGAGGTCTTTAACTTATTTGGTTAGATTTATTCCTATGTACCTTAAACTTTTTGTGGCTAAAAAAAATCAAATTACTTATTTCAGTTCTATCTCTGTCTGTCTGTTGTTTGTATATAGAAATGCTATAGATTTCTGGACCTTAATTTTGTATCCTACACCTGTGCTGTGTGCGTGTATTACTTCCAGTTTTTTCATGGATATCATTGGGTCTTCTATGGATACAATCATGTCATCTGCAAATAGAGACAGTTTCCTCTTTTATTTTTCTATTTGAATGGCTTTTATTTTATTCTCTTTTCTGATTGCATTGGTGAGCACTTCCAGTACTATATTGAAAATGAGTGGAGAAAGTGGGAATTCTTGTCTTGTACCCATTTTTAGTGGAAAAGCTTTCAGCTTATCTCCATTCAGGATGATGCTCATTATAGGTTTTTCATAGATAGCTTTTACTGTGTTGAGAAATGACCCTTCTATGCTGATTTTGCTGAAATTCTTTATTATGAAGGGATGTTGTATCTTATCAAATGCTTTTTCTGCATCAATTGATATGATCATATGGTATTTCTCTTTCTTTCTGTTAATATGGTTTATTGCATTTATGGTTTTGCATATGTTGACCAACCTTACATTCTTGTAATAAAGCCTACCTGATCGTGATGTATAATTTTTTTAAATAAGTGATTGGATATGATTTGCTAATATCTTGTTGAGAATCTTTGCTCCTATATTCATTAGAGATTTTGCTGTATAGTTTTCCTTCCTTGTCCTTTACTTATCTGTTTAAAAGCTAATGGTAATGGAGGCCTCATAGAATGAATTAGAGACAGTTTTGTCCATGTGGAACTTTAAAAATAACCTGAAGAATATGGGGATTAACTTTTCTGTGAAAATTTTGTAGAATTCAGAGGATTTGATATACCTGATTACCTTTCTGTCTTCTTTATATGTCCTGCTATAGGTATATTGATTTCGTTTATCTTTTCAAAGAACCAGCTTTTACTTTCATTTATTCTCTGTATAGTTTGTTTATTTTCTATTTAATTTATTTCTGCTTGTAAAATCATTACTCCCTTTCTCCTGAAATTTTTGGATTTTTTTGTGTTGCTTTTCCAATTCTCTGAGGCACGATGTTAGGTGAAGTATTTTGGTCTTTTTCTTATGTGCACTAATTGCTATAAACTTCCCTCTTAGTACTGATTTAGCAGTGTCCCAAAGACTACGGAAAAGCATGTCCTTATTGTCATTGATTTAGTTTTATTTATTTATTTATTTATTTGGAGAGGTTTTTCGCTACAGGGCACGTGTGCTTGCCAGACAGACAGAGACATAGAGACAAAAAGTGAGAAATCACCCCCCAGGGGGGATGGCCACACCACAATCCCTTCTCCTCCATTTTCCTCTTGGGATCTTGGGCACGCATGCACACATGCCCAACGTGAGTTTTAAGCCACTGGGTCCAGGACATGAACCATGGTCTACTACATGGGAGTCCAGCAACATAGCCATTACCCTAATTGCTGGTCCCTGTCATTGATTTATATGAATGTTTTTATGTCAGTCTTTATTTCTTTGGTCGTTGTGAAGTCATTCAAGAGTAGGTGGTTTAGTTCCATATATTTGTGTACTTTTGAGGGTTTCTCTTGAAATTTAAATTAAATTTAATTTTATCATGGTCAGAGAAGATTCTGGATATAGGTTCTATGCCTTTGAATCTGTAGAGGTTTGCCCTGTGTCCTGTCATGTGGTCAATCTTTGAAAAACTTTCAAGTTGTGGTGTGAAAAAAAATAAATCTTGTGGTTTTTGGATAGAAAGTTCTATGGATGTCTGTTTAGTCCATTTGATTTATTGTATCCTTTAGATCCTTTATCTCTTTACCTATTTTTTGTCTAGCTGATCTATCCAAAGTGTATAGTGGAGTGTTGAGGTCTCAAACAATTAGTGTGTTGCAGTCTATGTCTCCTTTTAGATCGAACAGACTTTCCTTCATGTATTTGGGTGTTAGATGCATAGATATTTATAAGCATTATATCTTCTTGATTGATTATTTACTACAATATAGTGTCCTCCTTTGTATCTTTGAATACTTTTTTTGGTTTTGTTTTAAAGCCTATTTTGTCAGAAATTAGAATTGTTACTCCAGCTCTTTTTTGGTTCCCATTTGAATGAAAAATCTTTTTCCAACCTTTTACTTTTAGTTTATGTATGTCTTTATCCTTGAGGTGGGTTTCCTGTAGGCGACAGATAGAGGGTTTAGGTTTTTTTTATCCATTTTCCCAGTCTGTATCTCTTGACAGGAGAATTTAATACATTCACATTCGATGATATCAATATTTCTGGACTTGCTCTAATGTTTAAGTTGGTCATTGTCATGGTTGACTTTTATTACATATTTTTGGCTGTTCATTCTTTAGTTTTCCTGGAACAGTACTCTCTTCAGGGTTTCTTAAAGAGCTGTTGTCTCATTGGAAAATTATTTCAGATTTGGTTTGTCTGAAAAGACTTTAATCGTTTTGCTCTCACATGAAGGATAATCTTGCAGGATATTTTAATCTTGGTTGAAATTGTTTCTCTCTTAAAAATTTCAAAACATCTTCCCATTCTTCGCTTGCTTGCATCGTTTCCATTGAGAGGTCTGGTGTTAGCCTGATGGGATATCCTTTGAAGTCACTTGTTTCTCTCTTGCCTGTTTAAGTATCAGGACTTTATTTCTGGTTTTGGATTATTTGGCTAAGATATGCCTTGGAGAAGATCTTGGGTTGATTCTATTTGGGGTCCTTTGTATTTCTTGGGTATAGATGCTTGAGTATGTCTCTAGATTTGAGAAATTTTCTTCCAGGCTTTCATGGAATAGGTTTTCCATGTGCTTATTTGTTTCTTCACTTCTGGGATGTCTATTATTCAAATGTTTGAGCATCTAATGGAATCTAGTATATCTTGTATATTATCTTCGTGTTTCTGTGTTATTTTCTCTATCTCTTTGGACATTTTTCCTAGGTCAGAGTTTTTATTTTCTACATAGGAAATTTGATCTTCAGCATGGTCTAATCTACTTTTAATACTTTCAAAAGAGTTTCCTATATTACAGACTTCATCTCTAATACTTCTATCTGATTATTTCTCAGAATGTCCATTTCTCCTTTCATATAATGGAAGAACTTCCTAATCTCTTATAGTTCATTATCTATTTTCTGTTCCAACTCAGAATTTAGTCACCATGCATGTTCTAAATTCTTTCTCTGACATTTTGATAATGTCCTCAGTTTTTAGGAGAGATGGAGGGGAGTTACTCTGTTCCCTTTATGGAGACATGTTTCCTGTTTTATTTAGATCTGAGGCTCTTCTAGCCATTGGATGATGTATTCACTTTTGAATACTTCTTATTAGAACATCTCTTTGACTAGGAGCAAGTGTGTTTCCCTTTTGCTGTGAATTGATGTCTCTCTTCTGTTGCTTTTAGAAATGTAGTCTCAAGAAGTGTCTATTCAGGTGTCTGAAGAGCAGTATCTTCTTATTAATAGGTGGTTCAGTACAGGAGAGGATCTCACGGAAACTGTCTAGGGGGTTGGGTCCTGCTCTTGGGAGCCTGGAAGTGGGGCAGAGAGAAGTGATTCCCTGCCTCAATTTTCCTTGCTGGCCAGGAGCCTAGAGACTGAACTGGAGCAGAGCAGAGCAAAGGATAGTTGGACTAGGGTGTTGTGTCCTGGTCTTGGGATCCTAGAAGTGTGGTGATGGGTAGTGCTACCACTGCCTCAACATTCCTTGCTGACCAGGAGCCTAGAGGTGGAACTGGAGCTCTTCTGAAGGACAAGGACCAGTCTCCATATGCTTTATTTCTGCATCTATTAAATGAACATATGGTTTTTCTCAGTCTTTGTTCACTTAATGTATTGCATTTATCATTTTGCTTGTCTTGTGCCATTTTTGCAGCCAAATAATAATGTCTACCTGGTCATGATATATAATGTTTATGTGATTGTGGATTCAGGTCAGTAGGTATCTTATTGCACAAGTTTCCATCCATATTCATTAGGGAAATCGGTCTGTCATTGTTTGTTTGTCCATTATGTCACTTTCTGCTTTAGAAAGTAATGTGATAAAGATTTCATAGAATAATTGGAAGTACTCCTTCCTCTTGGGTCTTTATAAACTGAGGCAACTTGGGTATGGTCTTCTTTTAAATATTTTAGTACTCATAAATGAAGCTGTCTGGACTTAGGCTTCCCTATATAGGGAGACTTTTAACTACTGATTCACTCTCATCATTTTCATGGTTAACTCAAGTGTTCACTTTTATCCTGATTCAACCTAAGTAATTTGTTCGTAACTTTGTTTTTCTCTTCTCGATTTTCACTGTTGTTGACATATAATTGCCAGAGTAATTTTTATTTATATATATATGTATGTATGTGTTTGTATGTGTGCATATATACATGCACATATATACATATATGTATACAAATATACAAAAATTTAAATATATATCTATAAATATAAATTATTATATTACATATAATTGTATAAATATATAGATGTATTTCTATGCATGTGTGCTTATAATTCATATAATTATTACATAAGTCATAAATATATTTTAAATCTATAATTTATGTAATTCTATATATATATAATATATTTAAATATGAGTTTCTGATATGAAAATTGTACTATTATCAGCTTAATTACTACTTTTTTTGGGGGGGAGTTTTTTGTTATAGGGCTCATGTGTTTACCAGACAGAAAGAGAGAGACAGTGAGACAGAAAGTGAGAAATCACCCCCTAGAGGCAACGGCCATGCTGCAATCCCTTCTCCCCCCATTCTCCTCTCATGCCGTACATGTGCCCGGCATGAGTTTTACGCCACCAGGTCCAGGATGTGAACCGCAGTCAACTACATGGGAGTCCAGTGACATAGCCATTACACTAACTGCTGGTCCCAACTTTATTACTACTTTTGTGTATTGGTTCCATTTTCTGTTATTCTAAGTTAGTCTAGGTGTGTATTAACCAATGTTAATTATCCACTCAAATAACCAGCTATGCGTTTTGTTTCTTATTTGATAGTTGTTTTATAACCTCTATCATACTGTTAGCTCTAATCTTCTTTGGTGTCTTCTTTATTTATACCTGAAATTCATTGTTACTCTTGTTTTCCAGTTGTTTATATGAAGTTATTTACCTGTAACCTTCCTATTTCTTTTTCTTTTTCTTTTTCTTTTTGTGCTAATGTTTTTGAACTTTTCTCTTAAGATATATTTTGTGGGGGCCAGTAAGTGGCTTAGCCGTTAAGGTCACTGAATTCATATATGACTGTCTGTGGTTCAAGTCCAAGACCTGGCAGCTTACTTTCTTGGAACCAGCAGTGAGCATAATGGCTATGTTGTTGAACTCTCATGTAGCCAACCACTGTTTGAATCCCAGACCCATTGGCTTCAGCTCACACTGGGTGCATGTGCATGAGTGCCCAAGATCCCAAAAGGAGAATGGAGGATTGTGGTGTGGCCATCCCCCCTAGGGATGATTTCTTGCTTTCTATTTATCTGTCTTTCTGGTGAGCACACAAACCCTATAACAAAAACCCCTAAAAAAAAAAAAAAAGATGCCTTTTGCTGTTGTTATGGACTGGAAGGTGTTCAAGAATAGGCTCTCCAATCTCCTTTGTTTTTGTATCTTTGAGAGTTCTTTCTTTATTGACTTAATACTTCTTTCCACATCATCAGAGAAAATATGGAGTATAGTGTTATTATTTTATTAACTAGTAGGGGGCTAGTTTTCTGCCCTATAATTTGGTGAATGCACAAAAATGTTCAATGTGGAAATGAGAGAATGGTTCACCTGTCGTTCTGGTGAAATGCTGTATAAAATTTCTTTAAGTCTATTTGATTCCTGGTGTCAGTTAACTCCTGTGTCTCTTTTTTCCTGTGTAGATGACTTGCCACCTGGTGACAGTGGGGATTTAAAGTCCATACTTAGACTTGGACGTTCCAGTCTAAATTTATTTTTATATCTTTCTTACAGCATTTCCCTTACATATTTTGGAGTCCTGGTTATAAAAAAAAATGTTATGCTCTTTATCTTGGTTACATCTGTCTAGTAAATTAAACCTTTAACAACTATGTGGTGTCCATTTTTTTAAACCTTTTCATTATAAATTCTATTTTGTCTTTATTACTATTTTGATTCCTATTTCTTTTTCAATTCTGTTTGCACAAAATGATCTTTTTCAGACTTGCCATGCTTCCAAATACATATTTTCTCAATGAAACATGTTATTTGTAAGCGACTTAGACTTTATTTTTTTAATTCAGTCTGGGTTTTATCTGAGAAATGTAATAATAAACATTATTATTATTGTCATTGTTACTCATTTTCTCTGCGTTTTTTTTTGGGGGGGGGGGGGGGGGGGTACTCTTTCTTCTATCCATCTTTCTCAGTTATCCAAATGTATTATTCCCTATAGAATTAGTTTGGTTTAGTTTTGTTTTTTCAGCTTTTTTAATCTCAAAATAATTTTAATTTTCTTTCTAATTTGAAGCACCATACCATCAGGTATTGTGTTCTCCACTGGAGGATGTTTTTCTTCCACAGATTTAGATTTTTTTCCCATTATATTTGCCTGCATTGTTTCAGGTGAGAGTTACTTCAGAGGTAAGCTTTGCAAGCATTTTGGCATTACTCTCTTGCCATTTCTAGAATATTGTCTTTGTCTCTGATGTTGATCAATTTATCCATCATGTATGTTGAAGAAAATCTTAAGTACAGTCTATTTTCTAATTTCCTCTATTTCTTGGATTTAGATGTCTGTATGCCAGTCATACTGGAAAGTATACAGCTAATGTATCATAGACAGTTCTTTTATGTCTTTCCCCATGTCTACATCATGACTTTTTTTTTTGTCTGTTTAATGATGTCAGTAATTTTCTGCCTTGGACTCCTTTTTCTATTATTTTTCTTTTTTTAATTTTCATTTTTATTTTATTTTACACATTCAATCAGTTTTCATCACTACAGTTCGTAAAATGAGATTTTCCTACAGGAATAAAGTTCATACCAGTCCAGCTGAAGATATCAAATATGATATCATCAACAGATAATTCTCCATTTCTATGTCCCTTATGTGTCTTACATCTCTATTTTTGACTTGATTCCTTTCCTCACATATGACCACCATCCACACTTTTTCCTCACTGTTTCCAGTATCCATCGCCATTTCCATGCATCCATATCTTCTAATTTTTTGGTTTCTGCCTTAGAGTACAGACAATTGTTATATATTCAGTGGAAACATACAATGTCTCTCTTTCATTGACTGGCTTGCTTTACTCAGAGGAAAATCTTGCATATTTGTCTGCTATCAAATGCTAAGACTGTGATTAATCTTTAGTGATTATTTTTCCATTTTGCTCAGTTCCTTTGGTTAAAAACTAATTCTGTTTTCAAGGTCTGATATTGCTACTTCTTCATGGTCCAACCTGCTATCTATGTTGTATTTTAGTGAGAAGATATGACTGCCTGCTTCATACACTTATCACCAGAAATGGTTTTCTTCTTATTCTGGATGTTTGTCTATTTACAGAGGGTCTTTTTCAAGAGGTGAAAAAATGTTCAAGTCTCCTGGAAATCGTTGTCTGTTTCCTTTGTTATCCTAGGAAATTTAGCTTCTATAAATATTCTATTTTTTCTGATACTATTTTGAGCACTTGTTCATTTGTTTGTTTGATTCTATCTATTGTTGACCAGGAATTATTGTGTTCATTTGGATAGGATTAGTTTCTGCTTTTCCCCTATTTCTGGACACCCTGCTGTGATTTTTAGAGATCTCATGATACCACCTTGTTATCTCTTGCAACCTTTTTACCCTTTTTACATTTTACTAATTGGTTTATGTAGCTGAGCTCTTTTATGCTTCCCCATAATATGAATAACTTTCATGCACATTTTGCTACTTAACCTAGCAGTGAGGCATCCACAGTGGTAGTTTTATACTTAGACATTTAGGGAGAACTTTTCTCTCCATTTTCTGCTTGGGAATGTGGATAGAAAATTTCTCCACAGTCTCTCAATTGTCAGTTTTTGGAATGCTATAAATGTCATACTTTCCTGTCTCAATGAGGTTGGAGGCTGAGCTGGGAATGTACAAAATATGGTGTTGTCGAAAATCATGTGCCACTGACAGTATGGCAAGTAGGCCAAGACAGCACCATCCTCCTGTGATAGGCAGTTAGCTAGACATGAATGAGAATACTAACATAATAGCAGAAGGAAGCCTGTTACTTTAGTCACATATTATCAAAAGGCACAAGGAAACAATTTGCTGACTCTTTCCTCCCAAACAGTTTAAATGCCAGGAAAATAAAAAAGATTTCAAACACTTTTGCTTCTGTTGCTCAGGAAGACCCAAAGGATGCTTGCTAATTTCCCTCTTAATATTCTACCTAAGTACAAAAGGACCCAGAATAAGTATGCCTCTGTGCTCAAAGGGTATTTAGGTAATCACATTTCAAAAAAGTGCAGTTGCTATGTAGCACCCTACTCACTCAAAGGTCTTTTGGGTGTACTTCTATTCTAAAATGCTTTTTTAAGGTTAAATATATTAATACAACTCTTTTTAAAATGATTATGGCTTTATTTGTTTCATGCCTCAGTGCAGGTCTCTAATTTTAGTGATTTGGAGCTGTGAACCAAGAATTTTGCAAAATGCAGCTCAATTCTTACCATTTTTGTTTTATCACTCAGACGATGCATTCATGTGACTTCCAGACTTACCTCTTTCCACTAAAATCACCACTGAGTCTTGCACGTACTACATTTTACAAGGTCTAGGACTGTTAACCATGTTGCGCTTTTCAGGACTCTGTTGTCATTTTTTCTAACTTCTGGCCACATTTTGTTCTTGTTCTTGGCTTTCTAGAGCCCTACGTTTCCTATCTCCTTCCCTGTCCTTTGTTTTTCCAAATCTACAAACTTTTGGGTATGGAGTTTACTAATTTAAAAAATTCTCAGATATTTTCCTCATGTCATTTATACACTTGTTGCAATTTTTCTTGTAGGTACTTTTTCATGTTGGTGAGTCCAAGGAAGGTTTGACCCACCTGTCAGTTCTCACTCATCATGGAAGATGAGTTAAGGAAGGGGCATTTACTCTTCCTTTGAGACTTCCCAGGAATAGGAAAGGATAATTAGGAACACACTCAAAGAAAATCTCAGAAGTAAGAAATAGTCCCATGCTTTTGGTACAGGATATTTAGAAGTTCACAGTACCTCAGATAGGCATGCTACTTCCAGGGGCATTAAAGGTGGATGGCTCCCTCCAGTCTTTTCCCTCCCAATAGCTAACACAACTCACTGGATGTTTGTTACCTGGATTGACTCTGCAAAGACCCCTAGAGCCATCCTAAACTCATCTTTAAATTCCATTCCTCTTTCCTTTCTTCCCTCCTTCTAGATGGAATATCTGCCTTCAATTTTCAGAGATTCATCACTGGGATGCATACTCTCTCACTGGGGCCAGTTTGACCTTCAATCTTTCAAGAGGAGCAGGCTCATCTTCCTTTCTAGTACTGCATGGCTTCAGCGTAAGATCTCAGAGGGAATAATTTGACCAGTAAATGAGACCCTAGATTATCATTCCACCTTGGAATTAGATATTTTATTTAGGAACCAGTCAGAATGGATTGAGTTGCCAGTATAAATTCATATTTATGTGGCCCTTAGTTCTGAATAAAAACTTTGTCTGGATGGTTGTATCATCAGATCCTTTAATTAGCAAAACTGTTCCTTCATCACCTTCCTCAGAAACAAGTATGAGGACATAAAACTGAAGAGTGAAACTCTGACCTAAAATCCTTTCCCTCCATTCCAAGGTCACCTTGTAACTACAGAGACCATGTGCCTACTTTAGGAAGTGACCAGTCTATATGAGTAACCACCAAAATTAATGTTTCATTTATGACGAGGAATCTCTGTCAATCACAAAGTGATCTTGAAAGTCTTTCAGGATATCTTGTTAAATATTTGAGTGGATGTAACTATCATTTTTGACCAAACGATCTCTAAAATTCAAAGGGGAAAAATTGGGAAAGCTGCAGTTCAGTTAGGGCACTCATTGCACAAAATAAATAGGAAATACACTGTAGAAAAAATATCAGTCCTATTTGCAAATCCCAACTGAGACCATGACTCACCAGAAGAGATTTGACAAAGACATCATGTAATAGTGTGTCTCATAGAAGTAATAAAAGCAAGTTTATCTCTAAAATTCAAAGGGGAAAAATTGGGAAAGCTGCAGTTCAGTTAGGGCACTCATTGCACAAAATAAATAGGAAATACACTGTAGAAAAAATATCAGTCCTATTTGCAAATCCCAACTGAGACCATGACTCACCAGAAGAGATTTGACAAAGACATCATGTAATAGTGTGTCTCATAGAAGTAATAAAAGCAAGTTTAATACATTACACATTATATATATGTAATCACATTATATATATATAAAATCACATTATATATATATAATCACAAAGAGGCTGCTATAGATAGGGAATTCCTGGAAAAATCTATAGCCTTTGAAATGAGCATTTGAAATGAGCTCTTATTAAGCATACTTATTAATATTCATTCACAAGAGGGGAAGAAACTTCTCAATAACATATTGATCAACAATGCAACACCAGATATTCATAGACAGCTACTAAAACTGTCATTAGGGCTCAGCAGAACTTCTGAGAGTGTTCTCTTCAATCTTTAACAACTGAGACCTAGAGGAAGAGAACAGGATGAAGGCAAAACAAAACCAGAAGGAACAACAGGCTGACTCAATTAATTGCTGCTTTGGTTAGACAAAAACCAGCTCCTCATAACTTAAAGTCTTGATGACCTGTGATTTTTGCCAGTAGCCTGTCAGCAATCAACATCATGGGTTCAGAGCCCAAGGCAACCTTGGACATGGCAGGTGCCACCATATTTTCCTTAATGACATGGAAACCACCCATTCAGTACTTAACTGCTGATGCTGGAGCACACACTGCTGACTAACCTATTTTTTTGTGGGGTGATTAGGTAAACTGGCTAAATATCTCCTAGTGCCAGCTCTTTGCTGTACATGGGAGGACATAATTTTCTCTCAATTTATAATTATATGCTAATTTTCTACTATAATTATGGGAAGGGATATTCTCAGTAACATCAGTGCTCAATCATCACTGAGACAAATAAAACTCAACTTCAGTCTTTAGGACTATTATGGAGCCTGGTTCTAAAGTACCTCAAAAAAGTCTCATTCAAGAAAAAAAAAGAAACAAAAAAATAACAACAAAAAGCAGTTCAGAAGTCTGGGCAGCAGGGAACCAGCAGTTAGCGTAATGGCTATGTCACTGGACTCCCATGTAGTCGACCGCGGTTCACATCCTGAACCCGATGGCTTAGAACTCACGCCGGGTGCGTGTGCATGTGTGCCCAAGAACCTGAGAGGAGAAGGCATTGTGGCATGACCATCCCCCCTGGGGGGTGATTTATCGCTTTCTGTCTCTATGTCTCTCTCTGCACGTGCCCTATATGAAAAACCTCTCCCCCCCCAAAAAAAAAGGAAAAAATAAAAAAAGAAATCTGGGCAACAGAGACACCAGGAAGGGGGAAAAAAAAAGAAAGAAAGAAAGAAAGAAACTATCCCTGTTAAAATCTGGCTTAAAGATACTAGTACTGTTCGACATTTAAAAAAAAAAAAAGGAAAATTCTCTCTAGTCTAAGACCTTAGTGCAATATATGAAGCTGTTGTTTCCACTTTTTACCTGATGGAACCAATCCTTACACTATTTTGAGAGAAATGCCCCAGATTTTCACTGGTCTTAAGGTTTAGGTCTCAATGATGCTTTCTTCTGCATTCCAATACATAAAGATTCCCAATGACTGTATGTTTTACCTCAACAATTGGCAATGCTCCCCCAGGGCTTTAATGACAGTGCTCAACATTTTGGTCAGGCTTTAGCTAGATACCTGGTGGACTTAAACCTAAAACTGGAAAAACTTTGTTCAATATGTAGACGATATTCTTCTTATTTGCACCTCCTGACTACCAATGAGTTACCAAGAAAGCATATTGTAGACATTGGCTAACTAAGGCTAAAAAGCCTTACCTTCTGGGGTAAGACTCAGTTGACACAAAGTGAGGTTTAGCATCTTGAACTCCTTATCTTAGAAGTACAAGTAAAATTATCCCTTGAATGAATCCAAGTCATTTTACAAATACCAGATTGTAAATATACTGCCAGCTACATATATTCTTGGGACTCGAAGGATACTGTTGGAGATAAGTACCTGGTTATGGACATATAGATCAACCCTAATATATGGTCTTGAGAGATAAAATCTAGGGAGAACAAATTCTCTGGGAGACAAGTCAGAGGCTGTCTTTAAGACTTTAAAAGATGTCTTCATATAGGTACCAGCATTAGGACCCCCTCATCCTGACCACCTGTTTCAACTCTTTGTAATAAAGAAACAAGGAATTGCTTCGTGAGTTGTACCTCAACACATAGGCCATATTTTCAGACCAGTCACACACATAGCTAACAAACTAGTCCAGGTGACTAGGTGCTGGCTAGGTTTACTTAGAGCAGCAGCAGCTGCAACTTTGCTTGCTAAAGACTCTCTTAAGTGGTTGCAGGGTAAGCCCTTCAGGTGAACATCAATCATCAGGCCTCCTAAATTTTAAAATCCAAGGGACTCATCTGGCTTTCTGGTAATCTCATACATAGGTATCAGCTAATCATTTGGAACATGCTGAGAAAAGACTTAAATCCTGTATGGTTTGAAACCTAATCATTCTACAAAAGAAATGCTTAACTATGACTGCCTTCTATTGATTGATGATTCTTTTGCTATCAGGCCAGCTCTCCAGGACCAGCCATTCTCTTACTCAGAACTAGCTTTAATTAGACATAGCAGACTGGTTTTGATACACTTTCTCTTAAAGGTATGACAGAGGCTAAAACTTTGTTTTAAGAGATTCCTCTCAGTTGTCTGAGTTACTGCTCTCACCAGGGCTTTGACACTCCCTAAAAGAAAGAAATCCACTACACATACAGACTCTAAAAATGTCTTCTTTATCATACATGCTCATGCATCAATTTGGATGAAACAGGGATTATTAAATATCAAAAATTCCCCAAAGAAATATGGACCCCACATCTTTGATCTTTCAAAGGCAGTAGATTTTTGTAATGAAAGTGCTGTAGTACATTGTTATGGACATCAAAAAGGGACCACTGAAATTAGTGGAGAAAATAATCTGTCAGATAATGCTGCTAAATCTGCCTCTCAACTTCATCTTCCCATTTTGGGAGCACTTATCTCTGGTCTGCCATATGATTTACCCATTGCAGAATGCATTCTAGTTAAAATAAAATGGGCAGAACTATGTGGCTATGCCAAGATCCAGGGAATTGTTACACAGCTAGAGCTTAGCTTCATCTCCCCAAAACCCAGCAATGGATTATTTTAAAAATACTTCATAATTCATCATCTTTGAAGGAATTTTTTAATCTAACTCTGTAATTCTGTATTTGTAGACTAAATCTTTTCCATGGTTATTAGATTTGTCAAGCATATGTGTTTTCCTTACTACATAATTCATAAAGAAACATCTCTCCTCCACCAGCCCACTCAAATCCACAATGAGTTTTCTACCCAGAAGAAGAATAGTAGATGGAATTTATAAAAAAAAAAAAAAACTTTGTCCAAGGGAATTGAAATATCTGTAAGTCTTCATAGACACTTTTACTGAATGTGTAGTAGCTTTCCTTATTCAGTCAAATAAAGCCTCAGTGATTTTTAAGTACATTTGAAGGCTGTAACTCATTACTTTTGTCTCTCTGGATCACTGAAAAGTGACAATGGACCTTCCTTTATATCACAAACTACGCAGCAAGTAGCCACCACACTGGAAATCAAATTTATTGTACATTGAACTAGGAGGCCTCAAATTTTAGGTGAAATAGAAAGAGCTAATCAAACTTTACTTTGGAGCTTGGGAAATTTATGTCAGGAAGCCTCAGACAAGTGATTCTCAATTCTTCAGTTTCTTTTCTCAGGAAAGAGTTGTATGATTTACCACTCCAGAATACACTGTAGTTAAAATTGGTTGGACAGTACTACTATGCCAAGACCCATGGGATTGGTATGCAGATAGAGATAAGCTTCTTCTCCCCTCAACCCAAAAATGGATTATTTATTATTTATTACTTTATAACTCTTGTCATTTTTATAGTACTTTTTAATCTACCTCTGTGATTAAATCTTCATGAGAGAGTCTCCATGATCTGACCTTCCCCTGATCTTTTTTCAAATGTTATATGGAAGACCTTTCTTTCACAAAGATATACTAATAGATAAAGAAGCCAATGCCATTCAAGAATATATAATTACAATATCTCAAGTCCAATAGACTCTCTAGTCTTTATGGGTATCAGTTTTTACCAACAGTTATATCAGTGGAAGCTGACATTTTTCAATCAGGAGACAAAATTCTGGTGAAAACCTGGAGAGGCAATAATCTGAAAATTCAACTTCACCCTTTCTAAAAAGGAGCATATGCAATTCTTCTTTCAACTCTGCAACAGTAATAATGGCAGATACTCCTACCTGGGTACATGTTTTACATATCAAGATAACTGCTGACCCAGGACTGGACTGGATTTCTCACACTTACACTTCTGAACCTGTAGAGGACTTTGATTTTTCTTTTGGGAAAACCCCTCTCTTAGATAATATGAAACTACTCTTCATTTTTCTGCATTCTCTTACCTCGGTATTTCTGTCAATATTGCCTTCTTTCTTTCTTTCTTTCTTTCTTTTTTTTTTTTTTTGGGGGAGGTTTTTTCTATAGGGCACGGGCTCGCCAGACAGAGAGAGACAGAGAGACAGAAAGTGAGAAATCACCCCCCCAGGGTGAATGGCCATGCCGCAATCCCTTCTCCATTCTCCTCTCGGGATCTTGGGCATGCACACACATTCACCTGGCGTGAGTTTTAAGCCACCGGGTCCAGGACTCGAACCATGGTCGACTACGTGGGAGTCCAGTGATATAGCCACTACACTAACTGCTGGTCCCCCAATATTGCCTTCTTTTTAAGTTCTCCCAAATACATATACCAGATTCCCTCAGGTCACATGCTATACTATTTAAATTAGCAAACCTGTAATTCTCTTAAGCAACTACAGAAGAGAACTTTAAGCCATTTTCTCCTGCATGATTTCAAGGTCTCAAATGGGGGAATGTGATAAGCAATGATCTATAAATGAGATGGCAATTCCAAGATAAAAGAGGAAGGACACCTGTTACTTCAGTTGCAACTTAGGAGGTACAACCAGAGCATTTTCAGAGACTCTTTTCTCCCAACCAGCTCCCAGTGTCAGGAAGGTGAGGCAGATCTATTTTTTTTTTCTTTAGTTTCTAAGGAATAAACAAATAAATGGTTATTAATTTCCTTCTTATCATTATTCACAAATACAAAGGAACCTAGATTAAAGATGCCCCATTCTGAAAGTTCACACTGGGCATGCATACTTAGGTAATAAAATTATTCAAATTCTTGATAGGGTAACTGTCATCTCTCAAGCTAATTCACATCAATCTGTATTCTGCAGCTCAGTTAGGGAAACTGTCATACAGTCATACATTTAACCAAGCTCTGGCCCCAGACCCAAGTCTCAATCTAAGAGTCCCATCTCCACTCTACCTTTAAGAACTGCTTTCATTTCACAAGTAGAACAATCTTCCATGTTCAGTCTAGTATGAGAAACTTAGGTGAACCATCCATTGTACACAGCTTCAGCTCCATTCCTAATTCTTAACCTGAGTTCTACCTAATTCCTGCCAGCAAGAGGAAATCCAGAGAGTTAGAATCACAAATTTCAAACATCCTAGCAAATGAATTTAAAGGGATACTCAATCTATACTGAACCACCTAAAAAAAAGAAAAAGAAAGAAAGAAAAAGATATATGAATAAAAGACTCAGACACTTGAAGAGAAGTCTTCTCCCAGGAGTAGCAGTTGGCTATGTTGCTGGTCTCCCATGCAGTTGACTACAGTTAGAGTCCCAGACCTGCTGACTTAAATTCATGCTAGCCACATGTGCATGAATGCCCAACATCCCCTGGGGATAATGAAAGAAAAGGATTGCAACATGGTCATCCCCTTGGGGGATAATTTTATTTTTTTCTGTCTCTATGCCTCTCTCTGTTTTTCTGGAAAGTGCACACATCCTATAGCTGAAACCTCTTTTGAAGAAGAAGAAGAAAAAGGAGAAGGATGAGGAAGAGAAAGAGGAGGAGCAGGAGAAGAAAAGGAAGAAGAAGAAGAGAAAAAAGAGGAAGAAGAAGGGGAAGAAGGAGATAAGAGGAAGAACAAGGAGGAGGAGAAGAAGGAAAAGAAAAAGAATGAGAAGACGACTCCTCTTATAGAGAGAAATTTGCTAAACACAGCAGAGGAAAATCTTTGATACACAACAATCCACTCCAAAAAATTGAGAAAAATACTTCTTAGTGGCTAAAACAGTTTTCAAAAAGGCATCCAAAAAGGCATCCAAAACTAAATTCACCACCAAATGGATAGAAGTTGCTGAAGTGCCACAAGGTTAGAACATAATAGGAAATATGTCTCCATCAAAATAACACAATAACTCTTTTCCATCTGTTGAAAAACCAGAGAAGTTACTAAAATGTCAGAGAAAAAAGTCACAACATTCATAGTGAAAAAATTCTATGAGTCAGAACACAAAAGCTATAAAAAACTCCAAGAGATGAGGAAGTCCTTCCACGATTTGAAAGTAGAAATGGACACCATACGAAAGAATCAAATGAAACTATTAGAGATGAAGTTTGTAATACAGGGAATCAAAAAATCTTCCAAAAGTATTAAAAACCAATTAGACCATGATGAAGATCAAATCCTGGACACAGAAAAGAAAATCACTGACTTAGAAAAAAGCATCAAAGTGACAGAGAAAATTTTAAAACTAAGGATAATATAGAAGAAACACTATATTTCACTAAATATCTAAATATCTGAATAATTGGTTTTTTTGAAGATAAAGAAAATTATAAGGGCATGAAACCTGGAAGAAAAATTCTGATGATGTCTATAGGAAGCACTTAAACATCCAGACCCAATAAATACAAAGGACCCAAAAGTGCAATCAATGCTAGAATATTCTCTCAGAAGCATATGTCAGTCAGACTGGCCAAAATCACAGGTAAAGAAAAGATACTAAAACTGGGAAGAGAGAAAAATCAAATGATTTTCAAAAGTCATGTCATCCTAGTAACTTCCAAACTTTCAAGTGGAAATAATGCTACAGAAGAAAGAATAAAAAGATATATTGAGAGTGTTAAGAGAGAAACAATGTCAACCAAGATTATTATAACCAGCAAGATTATCCACCATAAGAGAAATGAAAATTAAAATCTTCTCAGAAAAATCTAATCTAAAAGAATTTGCCAACGCCATACCAGTCCTTGGAAAACTATGAAGGCAGTCCTGTTTCAAGAAAATCAAACAATAAACAGGCAGAGAAAAAGAGAATTAAAGACAACCAAGATAACAAAAACATCAAGATGGGAACAAGTCCACAAATATTGATAATAGCATTGCTTGTTACTGGATTAAATTTTCCAATTGAGAGACACAATGTGCTTGAATGGATTAAACTAACAGAAACTATCTGTTGAGTGTAAGAAACATATCTCACGGATAAAGGCATGCATAGGCTAAAAGTGAGGGCTGAACAAAGATTTTTCCTGCCAATAGGAACAAAAAGAGGTGGTATCATGATTCTAAAGGTTTGTTTTTGGCAAAACTTTTAAAGAGTTAATCCCCATCTTACTCAAGGTATTTCTAAAGATCAAAAAGGGAGAAATGCTCCCAAATTCATTCTATGTAGCTGGCATCACTGGTATTCTTTTTTGTTTGTTTGTTTTTTAATTTATTTATTAATTTATTTTTCTTTTTTTAACATTAATATGCTATACTTCAGTACAGTACACAAAATGAATTTTTCATCCAAAATACACTGTCTGTTGGCTCAATCAAGCACATCAACATACGTGTTATCAACAAACAATTTTTCATTTCTTATGTCTTGTATATTTTGCAGGTTTTTTTTTTTCCATCCTTGATTCCCTATCCTTAACTCTCCACAAGAACAGAACAAGTAAGAAAAAGTATAGACCAAATCTCTGATACATATACCTGCAAAATTCTCAGAAAGATACAAGCAAATTTTATTCAACAACATATAATAGGGATTATACATCAAAACCACATAGGCTTTATTCCTAGGTAGCAAGGATGGTACAACATATGCAAAACTAAAAATCAAATACACCATTTTAACAGAAAAAAATGTAATGCATAATATTAAAAGAAAGCAAGATAAAACCATATAAGCCTATCAATTGATACAGAGAAATTATTTGATAAGATGCAACATTATTTCATGGCAAAGACAGTAACATGGGCATAGAAGGGTCATTTTTCAACACAATAAAACATATTCATAAAAATTCCATTGCTAACAACATCCTGAATAAAGAAAAGCTGAAAACTTTTTCACTACATCTTGGTAGTGAAAAACATTCATGCTGGTTTTCTCTATACCTTTTCAATATAGTACTGGAAGTCCTTGCCAATGCAATCAGAAAAGATAATAAAATATAAGGTATTAGAATACACCAAAGAAGAGGTGAAATTATCTCCTTTTGCAGATAATGAAATGTATACATAGAAGACCAAATGAGAACCATGAAAAAAATTTCTGGAAGTGATAAATTAATAGAGTATTCATAATACAAAATCAATATAAAAATATCTGTAGCATTTCTATAAATGAACAGCAGGCAGTCTGACGTAGAACTGAAGAAAGTAATTATATTTACCATATCCATAAAAATTATAGATACCTAGGAATAAATCTAAATAAAGAACTTAAAGACCTCCACAAGGAAAGCTATAAGAAGAGTTCAAATTTATGCTCCTGGATTGAAAAAAAAAATGCCATAATCAAAATGGTAATGTTACCCAAATTAATCAACATATTTAAAACAAACCTTATTAAAGTACCATACATATTCTTCACAGATCTATTAAAGACAATCATACAATTTATCTCGAATAACAAAAGATTATATATTGCCAATGAAACCATGTGCAAGAAGAGTAGAGTGGTTGCCATGTCACTCCCTGACCCCAAAATACACCAGAAAAATATGTTAATCAAAACAGCATCATATTAGATTTGGACTTATGAAACAGAATACATATTCCATGCATAAACTTCCAAACATAGAGCCAACTGCTTTTTGACGAGTGCTAGTCAATTTACTGTAAAAAGATAAAACTCTTTATCAAATGGTGCTGGGAAAAGTGAATACACACTGCAGAAGATTAATCTAAACCCTCACCTTTCATCACCTACATTAATCAACCAAAAAATGGATCAAAGGTCTACACCTAAGACCTCATACTATCAAACTACTCATAAAAAATACTGGGGAAAATCACGAGACATTGGAAGTAGCAAAGAATTCTTAAATAAGACCCCAAAAATACAGTAAAAAATCTCAAAAATTGAAGAGAGGGAGTAGTATATCTGTTAAAAATTTTCTGCATGGAGTTCCTTCCACGTGGTCACTGGGGAGAACCTGCTGCTGTGCTGACCATACTCTGCCGGACACGGTGTCATTGAGGGTGTACAAAGATGACTCCAGAAGTTCTGGGATTGGGTGATCCAGTTCAAGCTGAGCACGGAGTCGCTTTGTTATATTTTGATCAGTGAGAAAAAAGAGGACATCCAGTCATAGCCAAGTTATAGGAGTCTTTATTACCAGTGACTATGGGAGCTCTCCTGTCTCTGAAAGACCCGGCAGCCGCAAGTGTAGGGAGAAGGGTACTTGTAAAAACAAAAAGCACATTGAAGAAGGTTCCATATGGCTCCAGTAAACTAGATATTTCAGGGAATGAAGATTTTTCTACTGATAATTCAGCCTCCAATGAACAAGCTAGCAGCAGAAGCGGCCGGGCCTTCAGAAGAAGGTTCCACATGGTTCCAGAGAACTAGATATTTCAGGGAATGAAGATTTTCTACTGATAACTCAGCCTCCAGCAAATGAGCTAATGACTGAACTTCAAGAATTTGAAAGAAACACACCGTCCATCAGATGACAAGAAATCACCAACGGATCATGAGAAATATGGGAAAACGAGAAAATACCTCTCCTCCAAGGGATAAGAGTAACTCTTCTTCATCCACAAGCAGTTTGGTGAAAATCATAGAAATGTCTGATAAGGAATTTAGAGCACTTATAATGTCAAAACTAACAGAGATGGAAGAGAAGAGAGATAATGAATTGCTAAAGAGAAAGGAGAAAGAAGTTGAGTTCTAGGTGATGAGGAAATTCTTGCAAGATCTAAAAGAGGAATTACACACTTTACAAAAGACTCAAAAGGAACTGCTAGAGATGAATTTTATAATACAAGAAGTCAAAATCTCCCATGAAAGTATTAAAAGCAGACTAGATCATTCAGAAAATAGAATCTCAGATGTAGAAGAGAAAATGGCTGGCCTAGAAATATCCACCACGAAGACTGAGAAAATGGCCAAAAAATTTGAGAATAATATTGAGAAGTACTGGATACCATCAAACATCCAAATATCTGGATAATTGGTCTTCCAGAACGTCTTCCATAAGGGCATTGATAATCTATTCCATGAAATTCTGCAAGAAAACTTTCCAAACCTAGAGAGGCATTTGAAGATCCAGTCCCAGGAAATACAAAGGATCCCAAATAGAATAAACCCAAGAAGATCTTCTCCAAGACACATTATAGCCAGGTTGACCAAAACCACAGACAAAGACAAGATACTAAGATTGGCAAGAGAAAAACATCAAGTTTCCTACAAAGGGCATCCCATCAGGCTTAGAGCAGATCTCTCATCAGAAATAATGCAAGTGAGGAGAGAATGGGAAAATATAATCAAAGTGTTAAGAGAGAAGCAATTTCAGCCAAGTATATTGTACCCAGCAAGATTATCTTTCAGATGGTAAGAAAAGATAAGAACATTCTCAGATAAACAAAACCTGAAAGAATTTACCAGCACCAGACCAGATCTCCAAGAAGTTCTTAAGGGTGTGCTGTATCAGGAAAATTAAACACAGACACACAGAAATAAGAGTCCAAAAACTAAGAAAGTGGCCAACTTAATCATAGGAATGTGGGTGGAAAGGGAATGAAGGACAATTGTGGACACCGGAGGTGGTGTGAGAGGAGGTTGGGAAGGAGCACAGGGTCAGAAAGAGGGGTGGAAATAATTCTAGGAACTAGAAATGGAAAATTTTTTGTAATGTGCATGATTGAGTCACTATGCAGTGTGTACTGGATTGCATTTTGTGTGCTGTGATGATGCTTAGGGAAGGAGTGTAAATTGAGTTACAAAAAAAAAAGTTTCAGAAAAATAATATGTCTATTCAATGACTGCAGTAGGATATGTAGCCCCAGCTAGGTGCTACTTTATAGGATGCATGAAGTTAGACTCGTGGTCATGGAAATGTGTGTGTCACCGGTGTTTGCTATGAGGGTATTTGGATTTATTAGGGTCTTTGTTGATTCAATAAAATGTATGTGGTTGTGGGGGACAGTATAGAAAGCAAACATAGATACCAGAGACAGTGTGGGAGGAGAGTGGGAGAGCCAGAGGTTAAGAGATAGGGAATCAAGGATGGGGTGGGGAGAAGCAAAACATACAGGAAACAAGAAATGGAAGATTATTTGCTGACAATAACATGTTTGTTGATGTGCTTGAGACAATATACAGTGTACTCTGGATGGAAAATCTCATTTTGTATGCTGTAATAATGTACAGTGAATGAATGCAAATAAATAAATTAAAATTTAAAAATTTCTGCATGAAAAACACACAGCACTTATTGTAAATTGACAGCGCTCGAAATGCAAAAATATTTTCTCAACCTATGCTTCACACAATGGACTTACAACCAGAAATGAACAGGAAGCTAAAGCAGGTTACCCCCCAAAAAATGATCACTCCAATTAAAACTTGGGAGAATAAAGTGAAGAAATAACTCTCTAATAAAGATATACAAATAGCCAAAATCATATTAAAAAAACACAAAATCCCTCATAGTTAGGGAGATTCAGCTCAGAACCACAATGAGATACCACCTAACACTACTTAGAATGACTACTATTAAAGAGACAAAAAATTATAAGATCTGGCAGGGCAGGTGGTAAAAGAACTCTTCTAAACTCCTGGTGAAAATACGTATTTGTCCAGCCCATGTGGAGAACAACACGAAGTTTCCTCAAAGACCTACAACCAGAAATACTATATAATCCAGCAGTCTCACTCCTAGGTATCTATGCAAAGGATAGAATAATGCTTAGTCACAAAATTGCATGTACATCTATGTTTACTGTGGCCTTATTCACTATTGTTAAGACATACAATTAACAAAAATATTCATGAACAGAAGAATGAATTGAAAAAAAAAATATGACACATATAAAATATGGAATACTACTCAACCATAAAAATCTACATGATGCTGGCTTTGACAGAAAGTGGATCAATGTGGAATATTTACAGCTGAGTGAAGCAAGCCAGGCTATAAAGGAGAATCACTGTATGTCTCCACTTAATATATACTGATTGTCAGCACTCTATATCCTAAATTGAAAGGTTAGAAGACATAGAAATATAGAAAACTGTTCTAGATACCAGATACAGTGTGGGAAGAGAATGGGAGAAGTAGGAGAGTCTCAGGAAAGAATCTAAGGAGAAAATTTGAAGGTAAGACATTCATGGGAGAAAGAAACTATTACTTGTGGATGTTGATGTAAAAAACCGATTTATTTTATAACATTCAGTTTACAAGTTAAGTGATTTTTGTGACTGAATGTATAAAATCAATTCAAATATTTTTAAAAGACTCATGCCTACTGACAACTTAAGATTATTGCAGCAAATATTTGAAAATCATATATCTGATAAGTGGTTGATATCTGGAATATATAATGAATGCTCATAATGTAACAACAATAAAAATAACTTTAATATTAAAAATTTCTTTCTTTTTTTTTACCTTTTCTTTTTGGAGAGTTTTTTTTTTTAATAGGCTAGAGGTCACACTTCTAATTCCTTGTGACAAATGTGGTCTTTGGAATAGTACTCAGCCATTAATAAAATGAGATCTTGCCAGAAAAACAGAGAGAGACACAGAGACAGAAAGTAAAAATAATTCCTCAGAGAGAATAATTATGCCACAACCCCTTATCTTCCATTCTCCTATAAGGTTCTTGGCCATGCATGCAAACATGCCTGTTGGGAGTTTAAGCCACTGGATCTGGGATTCAAACCATGGTCGACTACATGGGAGTCCAGCAACATAGCCATTACACCAAATTCTGATCCCAATATTAAAAAGTGTTCAAATTCTTCACCTATAAGAAAGATCCACAAGCACAGGTGAAAGCTCAGCATTCAGGCAAAGACATTCAATAGTATGGTAGATCTCATTTTGTTAAATTTTCATAGTTCTCTCTAGTAATACAAATAACACCTAACCAGTCCCAAAATACAGTTGCTACCTTAAAACCTGCCTGCCCACAGGTCTTTTGGATGTATCTCTTTTCTAAAATACTTCCTTTTTAAATACTGCCCTATTTCTCATTTGGGTTTTCAAATCCCAAGACACAAATAATTGAGGTGATTTTGCTGAAGTAAACCCTCCTGCCACTCACTGCATGCTGGGTGGGGGACTTGGGTGATGAGTTCAGGTCAGAGATTGCTATTGCCCAAAACCATGGCATCTAAAGAAATGCGTCTGGAATAAAACAATCAAATTAAAGAAATGCATCTGGAATAAAACAATCAAATTATGTATGTAGCCTATTCTTTGTATCCCACATTGAACATTACATTGTGCTCTTCACAGCATCTTCGTAGACTTTTATAATTCTTGCTCTTTTTTCATATATTGGGAATTTTAGATAATATCTCTCACTTTTCAAATTTTAGCAACTTATTTCTTTTAATTTACATTTAATCACTTCATATCTTTACATTATACAACATTGTTTTTTCCTTGAAGACTAAAGTGCATGTTATTCAAGCCAAAGACATTACTATGTACATTATAATCCCCAAATAACTTTTCATTTTTTTGTCAATTAAGTGTATTTTCTACTCCTGTTCCCCTCCATTTCCAACTCTTGTATTATCCCTATCCTTACTATCTCTAGTATCTGCACTTGCCCTCCATTCTTCTATAACTTCGAAAATTTTTGTTTCTGCTATAGAATGTAGATATTTTGTGTACAGTATGTGGGGACATACAGACTGTATTCTTATTCTAGCTTGCTTTGTCTAGCATTAAGTCTTGCATGTCCATTCACTTCATATCAAATGTCAAGATCTCATTTTATTAATGGCTGAGTACTATTCCAAAGACCACATTTGTCACAAGGAATTAGAAGTGTGACCTCTAGCTAGAAAGTCAAGGTTCTTTGCATTTTCTCCCTCACTCTTTATTAACAGAACTCTGGACCTCCTTTGCCTTTCAAAGTGTACAATTTCTTGTAGTTTGGCCTTTGTTACAGAAATAGTCTGTATGATTCCCATGAGTATGTTATATGCTAAATGTCTGTGTAACATTCCCTTTACTAGTATATATCTGTGTTAATAGTTTTTTGGTAAACCTAAGCATAATTTTTGACGTTTTTAGTCTTCTACTCTTGTCTATCTTTGGGAATAATCTGGATTTTGTTTTATTATTTTAATAAGACTTGATTTAAATTTTATCTTATATTCAGATAATGATAAAATGTGTTTGTACATGCGTATTTTCACAAATATGTGTGTAGCTATTTAGCCTAATCTTTAGAATACGTGGGAAAGTTAAACTACATTCAGAAAGTAAAAAAACCTTCATTGAGGCCATAATAGATAGCTTGCTGTTTGCCTAATAAAAACTGATAAATTTAAATATTCGTTATATATTTTTAATTTCTATTTCTTTTATATTCAATCACATTACTTAGCTTAAGTGAACATTCCAATATATGAACATTTCTTGTTAGTCTAGTACAACATACTAGAACAATATCTTTAAAAGATAATCATCTATTTAATTGCCCCATAAATGCCTTGCTTTTCTATTTTTCTTCTTTTTTTTGGAAAGGTTTTTCACCATAGGGCACGTACGCTTGCCAAATAGACAGAGAGAGACATAGAGACAGAAAGCGAGAAATCACCCCCCCCAGGGGGGATGGTCACACCACAATTCCTTCTCCTCCATTCTCCTCTTGGGATCTTTGGCACGCATGCACATGTGCCTGGTGTGAGTTTAAACCCACTGGGTCCAGGACGCAAACCGCAGTCAACTACATGGAAGTCCAGCGACATAGACATTATGTCAACTGCTGGTTCCCTCTATTTTTCTTCTTAATATCCTTCCTCTGAGGCTACTCCTTCATCTGCCCTTTTTCTACACTATATTCAGTATTTACAACAATTTACTTAGTTTCTATAACCTTTAGTCATTTAGTTTCAGAAAAAGAGTTCAAATACTCGGTATATATTAAGTGGAGACATAACAGTATCTCTCCATCATTGCCTGGCTTCTTTCATTCATCAGTAAATCTGAACTTCACTCAGAAGCCAGGAAGCCAGGATCTCGCTTTTATCAGTGTTTATATTTTTATTATTATTATATTTTTATATAACTGAGTCATATTCCATAAACTTTATGTGCCAAAGTTTTTAATCCATTCATTTGTTTGTGAGCATTTGGGTTGGTTCCATGTCTTAGCAATTGTGAATGAGGCTGCAATAATCATGGATGTGTGAGCACATTTCTCGTTAAAGATTTTTCTTTCCTTTGGGTAGATACCAAGAAATGGGATCGCTGGATCATATAGTAATTCTATTTGAAGAACTGTGACAAATCTCAAAATTGTTCTCCAGAATGGCTAGACCTATTTACATTCCCACCAGCAGTGTAGGAGAGTTCTCCTTTCACCACACTTCCACCAGCACTTATCATTTTCTGGTTTTTTGTTTTTGTTTTTGTTTTTAAATCTTAGTCAGAATAACTAGGGTTAGGTGGTATCTCATTGTGGTTTTATGTACATCTCCCTTACAATGAGGGATAATAAGGCTTTTTTTTTCATATGCCTTTTGGCTATTTACATGTCTTTACTAGAATGTGTGTGTGTGTGTGTGTGTGTGTGTGTGTGTGTGTGTGTGTTTCCCACTCATTTTCCCATCTTTTAATTGGGTTAATCACCTTTTTTGGGAGAACAGGTCCTTGAGTTCCCTGTGTATTCCGGTGATCAATCCCTTAGCCAATGCATGGTTTACAAAAACTATTTTCTCATTCTGAGTTCTGTGGATCCACACTAATTACTGTGTCTTTTGACATGCAGACTTCTTAATCTGATGTAATCTCACTTGTCTATTTTTGGGGTTATTGATTGTAATTGAACCTTTGTAGACAACTCAGCCTAATTACTAACTGATATACAGTGGCCAAATTTTTTGAATCCTCTGTTTATCTCTTGGATTTTTTTCACAGTCATATTTCAGTTGATTGAATTCTTATTATTGACTCTCTGATACATGCAATTAGTTCTACATGACTTATCCTTGTCTGAGTTTTTCTCTCATGTCTGGAACTGTACACCTTTTTTTTTTTTTTAAATTTTACTCAGTGATCGTTTGACTTTTAAGTGACCAAGAGTTACACTGATAGTGGACATTTAATATTTGGTTTTATGGACAGTCCCAGAAGTGTGCGGCAGGGGTGGCATGGGGACGATGTGTGGTCCTGACCTTCTCTCCAGATGCTGAGGTACCTGTATTCTTGGCATAGGCCCATACTCAGCTGTAGATGCAGTAGGCTGTGCCTTCTGAAGCAATATCTGTTTACAATGAAGTTACAATCTCCATAATTCCAATCTCTCTTCACAGAAGGATTGAAGAAGGTGTTCCAGCGAGTCTCCCGGTTGGGACTACTGTTGGTGGTTGCCCCTGCCCCTAGCTGTATCTAAAGCCTGCCTCTCGAGAGAGAGTCTTGAGAGGAAAACCTGTTGTATGGCTATAGTAGTGAGTGCTTGGGAGTGCCAAATCAGGAAGCTACAAACATACATCGAGTTATGTGACTCCCTCAACTTGTCACTTTGTCCGAACGGGAGTTGGTATTCCTCTGTTTATTAATAAAATTGCACTGTGTTCCTTTGTTTTCCTTCACGGTTAAATCTTCATTGGCGTGCACGCCTGTTTGCCTTGTCGATGTGTGGTCCTGACCTTCTCTCCAGATGCTGAGGTACCTGTATTCTTGGCATAGGCCCATACTCAGCTGTAGATGCAGTAGGCTGTGCCTTCTGAAGCAATATCTGTTTACAATGAAGTTATAATCTCCAGGATTCCAGTCTCTCTTCACAGAAGGATTGAAGAACCTGACAGAATTATCTGTCAAAGAGAACCATGAATTAAGAATAGCAGGAGGAGCAGTGAGGGATTTATTAAATGGAGTGAAGCCTCAGGATGTGGATTTTGCTACCACTGCTACCCCTACGCAGATGAAGGAGATGTTTCAGGCAGCTGGGATTTGGATGATCAACAACAAAGGAGAAAAACATGGAACGATCACTGCCAGGCTTCACGAAGAAAATTTTGAAATTACTACGCTGCAGATTGATGTTGTTACTGATGGAAGACATGCCGAGGTAGAATTCACAACTGACTGGCAGAAAGATGCTGAACGCAGAGATCTCACTATAAATTCTATGTTCCTAGGTTTTGATGGTACCTTATTTGACTACTTTAATGGTTATGAAGATTTAAAAAATAAGAAAGTTAGATTTCTTGGACATGCTAAACAGAGAATACAAGAATATCTCCGAATTTTAAGATACTTCAGGTTTTATGGGAGAATTGTAGATAAACCTGGTGACCATGATCCTGAGACTTTGGAAGCAATTGCAGAAAACGCAAAAGGCTTGGCTGGAATATCAGGAGAGAGGATTTGGGTGGAACTGAAAAAAATTCTTGTTGGTAACCATGTAAATCATTTGATTCACCTTATCTATGACCTTGATGTGGCTCCTTATATAGGTTTACCTGCTAATGCAAGTTTTGTAGAATTTAACAAAGTCAGTAAAAATGTTGAAAGTTTTTCACCAAAGCCAATGACTCTTTTGGCGTCATTATTTAAAGTACAGGATGATGTCACAAAATTGGATTTGAGGTTGAAGATTTCAAAAGAAGAGAAAAACCTTGGTTTATTTTTGGTTAAAAATAGGAAAGATTTAATCAAAGCCACAGACAGTTCCGAACCATTGAAGCCTTATCAAGACTTCATTATAGATTCTAGGGAACCAGATGCAACTCTTCGAGTATGTGAACTGCTCAAGTACCAGGGAGAACACTGTCTTCTGAAGGACATGCAGCAGCAGTCTGTTCCTCCATTTCCTGTGAACAACCATGACATTAGAAAAGTGGGCATTTCTTCAGGAAAAGAAATCAGGGCTCTATTACAACAGTTGTGAGAACAGTGGAAGAAAAGTAGTTAACCAGATGGAAAAAGATGAGCTCCTTAGTTACATCAAGAAACCGTAAACTGCTGAGAGCTGGCTATTATACAGAACAGTTTTTGGTAAGACTAGCTTTTTTCCTCCTTTCTTTTAGTGAGACTTAAGAAACTCCAGATGAATAAAAGCCAGTTTACAAGGACTTTAGAATGAAAAAATTGTATTTCAGGCACTGAAATCTCCCTTTCAAGAAAAGTATAGACTTTTAAAAAATTTTAGGGCAGTGGAAGTTGTTTATTGTCTATGATCAAATAATGGAATTACTTTGTACAATGTTTAAGCCTCAGTTCTCCTCTAAATTCCAAAATAAACTTGTACCTGAAAAGAAAATAATTGATGCATGTGAATAAATTCCAAGTTACCAGTTTGTCCTGGGTAGCTGGCATTCACACAGACATGATTTTGATCTGTGTCATGATTTTCTTAAGTGTGCATGCAAAGCCTGGAAAGTTACAGGATTAAGGGTTACTCTTGAGCTTCTTATTTTCATAGAACATTTCCTTTGGAAAACATTTCCTTTGGCATTGAAAGGTAAATGCATTTATGGAGTAGTTGCCACATATATTGATAATACTCTTCTGCAACATAAATGTTAACTTCTTGTTTACATTACTATAATTACTGTATGTTTACTCTTTAAAAATTTGAACCTTAAATGTGTTCATTAGGTAAGTAGATGTATAACAATAGCATTGTGGATTTCAGCTGCTATATCCTGACATTTTCCTTCCTATGTAGCCAGCCCTAGCATCTTTGTATTCTATGGGCAAGTATCAGTTTTGGTCAAGTATCAGTTTTGCAAAATATATTTGTGAAAGCCCAACTAAAAAAAAAAATTGGTTTTATGCTGATTGCTGTATAAAATTGGCTTTCTTTACTTTTTTCTTCATGCTTCTACTAGAAAAAAGTTTTACTATGTGATTCAGTCAGACAAACTGACAATAAATATCAATTTGCTACAAGGAGAAGTAACAGCCTAAATTGTTGAAAGGATTCATTTAGCCAAACCTGCATACTTAGTAAAATAGTACAATAATTTTCTACAGTTTTATGTTCCTTTGGTATCCATTTTGATCAATTTTTTTTTTTGTGAAAGTGACAGTTTCCTCGTATGCCATGTCTTGAATTTGATAGAATAATTTAGCTATAGGTGCAAATGAACTAACTTCTTCCAAGTACAGTGATGCAATTTGAATCATATTAGTTTTCAAACTAATGAGTTTTATAGTCTCTTAGGTAAAACTCTAAAATAAAAGCTAGAATTCTTTGACCGTATTATATGTGAATAAACATACTTGTTGTTTGTTGTGTTAATGTGTATGTTTGTCTGTTTGTGGTAACAAATTGATTTCAGTGCATGCTCATAATTTAGAATAGGCTCAAATGTTATTCACATTTATGTGACTTTATTACAATCTTTGATGAAGCTGATTTTAAACTGTTAAATATAAATTAAAATGACTTCAGAAATGTTACCATGTGAATCAAGGACCCAAATGATGTTTGTCCTAAATGACCATTTTGGATGCCACATAGACTGTTATGATTCAGAGAAACTTGGGAAACATTTGAGAAATCTCTTGTGTATTGAAATTTAGTCTTCAGATAAGATAAAAATAGCTGATATAAGGCACATTTTGTTTGGTTTTACTTTAAGGGAAAATAAGTAGCTTAAATAAATAGCTTAAATATTTTTACAACTAACTAAAGAAAATGATTAAAATCAAATAATAGAATGTAAATGGAGTAAAAGTTTGTAATTTAACTTGTCACCACTTGTACATTTTTCAGAAAAGTTTAAATTTAAAGGCATGATACACTACATTAAGTAATAATGAAATGCCTGAGTTATATCTAATCTTTAGAGGAGTAATTGTTTTGTTTGTTTGTTTGTTTGTTTGTTTTGGAGAGGTTCTTTTTGCTATAGGGCACGTGCGCTCGCCAGACAGACAGAGCGAGACAGAGAGATAGAAAGTGAGAAATCACCCCCCAGGGGGGATGGCCACGCCGCAATCCCTTCTCTTCTATTCTCCTCTCGGGATCTTGGGCACATACACACACATGCCTGGCATGAGATTAAGCCTCTGGGTCCAGGACTCGAACCACAGTCGACTACATGGGAATCCAGCGACATAGTCATTACGCTAACTGCTCGTCCCTAGAGGAGTAATTGTTAAGTAAAAATTTAACTGTATATACTTCAGCATCTTGTTTTATATGGTATAAAAATGTCTGAAATATCAGGACCAACAGTTAGCGTAATGGCTATGTCACTGAACTCCCAGGTAGTTGACTGTGGTTCAAGTCCTGGAGCTGGTGGCTTAAACTCACACCAGTTTATGTACATTTGTGCCCAAGATCACCAGAGGAGAATGGTGGAGAAGGATTGCAGCATGTCCATAACCCCCGTTGGCGTTGATTTGTTGCTTTCTATCTCTCTGTCTTTCTAGCAAACGCACATACCCTGTTTGTCTGTTTGTGGTAACAAATTGATTTCAGTGCATGCTCATAATTTAGAATAGGCTCAAATGTTATTCACATTTATGTGACTTTATTACAATCTTTGATGAAGCTGATTTTAAACTGTTAAATATAAATTAAAATGACTTCAGAAATGTTACCATGTGAATCAAGGACCCAAATGATGTTTGTCCTAAATGACCATTTTGGATGCCACATAGACTGTTATGATTCAGAGAAACTTGGGAAACATTTGAGAAATCTCTTGTGTATTGAAATTTAGTCTTCAGATAAGATAAAAATAGCTGATATAAGGCACATTTTGTTTGGTTTTACTTTAAGGGAAAATAAGTAGCTTAAATAAATAGCTTAAATATTTTTACAACTAACTAAAGAAAATGATTAAAATCAAATAATAGAATGTAAATGGAGTAAAAGTTTGTAGTTTAACTTAATTTAACTTGTCACCACTTGTACATTTTTCAGAAAAGTTTAAATTTAAAGGAATGATACACTACATTAAGTAATAATGAAATGCCTGAGTTATATCTAATCTTTAGAGGAGTAATTGTTTTGTTTGTTTGTTTGTTTGTTTGTTTTGGAGAGGTTCTTTTTGCTATAGGGCACGTGCGCTCGCCAGACAGACAGAGCGAGACAGAGGATAAGAAGGGAAAAATCACCCCCCAGGGGGGATGGCCACGCCGCAATCCCTTCTCTTCTATTCTCCTCTCGGGATCTTGGGCACATACACACACATGCCTGGCATGAGATTAAGCCTCTGGGTCCAGGACTCGAACCACAGTCGACTACATGGGAATCCAGCGACATAGTCATTACGCTAACTGCTCGTCCCTAGAGGAGTAATTGTTAAGTAAAAATTTAACTGTATATACTTCAGCATCTTGTTTTATATGGTATAAAAATGTCTGAAATATCAGGACCAACAGTTAGCGTAATGGCTATGTCACTGAACTCCCAGGTAGTTGACTGTGGTTCAAGTCCTGGAGCTGGTGGCTTAAACTCACACCAGTTTATGTACATTTGTGCCCAAGATCACCAGAGGAGAATGGTGGAGAAGGATTGCAGCATGTCCATAACCCCCGTTGGCGTTGATTTGTTGCTTTCTATCTCTCTGTCTTTCTAGCAAACGCACATACCCTATAGCAAAAACTTCTCAAAAAAAAGTCTGAAATATAAATTAATCTGTTGTAATTGTGTTGTAAGATTAAAAGCATTTCTAGCATATATAAGATAAATGTTAAATTCCAAGATAATGGTAACCAAAGATAGGAATTACAAACAAAAATTACATTTCCAAATATTTTTGAAAAATTAACATGGTTTTAGTGCATAAATTTTTTTAAAATTTCTAAAAGGATGTGAGGTTGATTCTGTTCAAGAGTAGTTTTCTCTACTATAGAGACTGTTTAAACACTGTCTTAGAACATGTAAATTGAAAAAGAACTAGTTTAAATAAATACAAATAAATATAAAAATTTGGAAAAAGGAGATGTAGAATCATGAAAGCTAAGACTAACTGGAATAGACTAAATTTATTCAAAATCACTGAGAACAACAAACATTTTATTTATTTTGTTTGTATATAACACTAAAAACAAAAATTAAAGTTCTTAATACATTTTTGAATATAAAAAAGAAAAAGGAAGTTGTGTGCCTTTTGCTCTCCTAATCAGGATATTTATCACTAGTTAAACGTCTTTTTTGCCATTAAAGAGTTAAGTAAATGACAGTAGTCACAATGACCTGCACTTCTTTAAATCAAGAGATAAAAATGACAGTTTTCCAAGCTTAATTTAGGTTCTATTTAGTTTTTGGGAGGTTTTTTTGTTTTGTTTTTTTCTTTTCTTTTTATTTTATGAGAGATTTTTGCTATAGTGTGTGTGTTTTTGCCAGAAAGAGAGTAAGAGACACAGAGATATAAAGTGGATGACCGTGCTGCAGTTTATTTTACTCTGTTCTCCTCTCAGGATTTTGGGCACACAATCACATTCACCTGGCATGATGTTTAATCCACAGGGATCAAAACTTGAACAGTTATAGGGAATCCAGTGGTAACCATTACACCATCTGCTGACCAGCTGTTTTAAGCTTTCTGACCTTGAAGTAATTTTTGGAAACTTTTAACAGGGCCCTTACATGACTAAAAGAGACAGATTAGACATTCTTACATGTTGAAAATATATGGCAAATATGGTCAAATAAGAAATGGCATTTAGCTGTCTGTGTATATAAATTTGTTTCATGGCTGTTCCAAAATGTTATGTGATTTTTAAATATCTGCTATGTATTAGTATGTCATTTGTCATCCTTGTAATGCTAAAATAGTTCTAATGTAGTCTGTCTTGGAAATGATCAAATTTGTCAATATACAATCAGACCTCGAAATGTGGATGTTTTTGGTTTTCTTGTTCAAAGTCAATCGCATTATTCTCATGCTCTTTCTAAAACATTGTGCAAAAACCTGTAATACAAGATGGCCTCTTTGGAGGAAGTTAATAAAAAAGATTCTGATAAGTACTCTTGAAATACAGGTTTTTGCTACCTTTGAGATCATCTTTCTGAATTTCCATGACCTAAATAGAAAGGTTGGAACACAGTAGCAATAGAAACTCACTAGAAGAGAGCTTAATTCCAAGAGCCTGAGTAGTGAAATAGAATTTTATGACTTTTCACAAAACATTACTGATTTTTTTCTGTGCTTTATTTTCCAGCTTAAGGATTTTTTTTTCTTTCAGCTCTTGATAGCTTCAGCATTGTATTAAAATTTGCTTTGAAAACAGAATAAAAATGTAAACTTTTCTCCCTCCCTGCCCCTGCAGAGTTGGATAGTACTTGTGAGGATTGTTGTTTTTGGCAGTAGGACTATTTGCCTAAGTTTTACAATAGTTGTTGCCTTGCATCAAAAATTTTAACCACAATTGTTGTTTGACTGGACCTTGACTGGAATGTCATATCTGAAGATACGATCAGAAAGCTGAGGAACTATGGTTGAGCTCGAAAAAAAAAAAAAAAGCTAATAGAAATTCTTATAATAACTTTCTGGTAAGATAAACTGTTCTGCTGCCTTGTGTATAAGTAAAAAAGTCACTTCCAGACTGACTCCAAAATGTCCAAATACAGGTACTTAAAATAGCTGTCAGATGATGTTTTTCTAATTTGACTCAGTAGCCTTAGTAGGCTTTTTAAAGAGTATAATTGGAAGTGTCCTTTAAAAGGTTGCATCAAAGACAACTAAATCAATTAGTATTTTTACTGGACTTTGTGCAAATCACAGACCAAATTGAGATTAAACATATGTGTTTTGCAAATAAGTTAGTACTACTGTGCTTTTCTTTAGTAAAAGGTGGAATGGAGAGAGGAAAAACAAACTTTGAGAAGAAAGCTAGAGTGCATAGAAAAATTACTTGTTAGAATATTTTAGTTCTATCCATACTTGTTTTGTTCAATTTTTAGCATCTGGCCACTGTTTAGACAAAATGCTAAACTTTTTCTTGACTTTTAAGCCCTAGGCAGATTTTTCTTAGCAGATTTTAATTTTGATTTCTTAAAGGTAGTGCTGGTTTCTTGAATGGTTATACCCTGAAGATGGTCAATTTGATAGGCTCTCTGAATCACCACTACAGTTGGTACATAGACAATCACTCAAAGTGCAAACTAGACCAGAAAACTGTATCCAGATCACTTCAGCCTGTTGTTTGCACTGTATTGTATTTACAAAATATGTCTCAGGCCATAAAATAACTCGGCTTATAAGAGAGTAGTTTGAATGTAAACAATATTTCATTCCGCACTTGAAAGTCTTAGGTAAAATAAAATTTATCTGGGTAGTAAAGTACTAAGTAACCTGGCTGTTAGTGAAAACAGACTAGAAACTTTGCTGTCTTCTTTGTGCTATAATGTAATTAAATGTGCTTTGAGATTTGGGAACATAACAGTGGAAGCTGTTGCTAGCAAAATGGTATTGAACAATTAAAGGCAAAGTACTGAGTACTTTGAAACAAATGTCATTTCCTTCAAACCTGAATTCTGAGCCTATATGTCCTTATTCGATAAGATGCAATCAAGTTTGTAATCACCCATTTTCACTCAGAATTGAGAGATTTTTCAAAGAATAATAAAGATTAAAGTTGAGCAGAGGCCTGCTAAGAGGGATGGGTCCTCAGTCTCCCCTTCTGCTAAACAAAAGATGATTTTCCCAAACTGAAAATTTGTAATTGCAAAACTATAAGTAAATGTATTTTCTAAGGTTCTTAGAATACCTGTTACTACAGTGTAATGGCTCAGGTTAAGTGGTAAGACATTAGACATTTCTTATAAAAATAAAACAAGGGGATCAGCAGTTGGCATGATGCTATGTCCCTGGATTCTCATGTAGTCAACTGTGGTTTGAGACCTGGTCCCAGTGGCTTAAACTCATGCCAGGCACATGTGCATATGTGCCCAAGATCCTGAGAGGAGAATGTAGTAGATGAGATTGTGGTGTGGTCCTCTCCCCTGGGTGATGATTGCTCACTTTCTGTCTCTCTTTCTGGTGAGTGCATGTGCCCTATAGCGAAAACCTCTCCAGAAAATAAAAAATAAAACAAAATTGGCCGTGAATAAGGGCCATTTGACCTGTAAAGTCTCACTTAAAAGAAATATAATGTTTTCTTTTTTATTATGTAAAGATGAAAACTTCCGGCTTTGAGCTCAGAAACCTGAATAAAAATTGGATTATCTAATGTCTGCCAGTAACTAATGCTCAAGAGATGATCATGCCACCTTGAATGACTCACTCAACTGATCACACATTCTAGGACCTGTGCCACTAATTTCATTCTTAAAAATGCATGTTGAGAACATTGGGAGGGGGACTGAGTCTTTTCAGCATGGGCTGCCCACTCCGCATGCTGTACAGTAAAGCTGTACTTTCCTTCATTACATCATATGCCTGTGGTTTGGTTTGATACTTCTTCAGGGAGTGAAAGTGATTGTTATATTGTTAGTTTGGTAATAATAACAAAATAACAGAACCAGCAGTTGGTGTTATATTTTGTTTCTGTGACTCCTTAAGCTAGAAACTTTCTTGCTCTCTCTCTCTCTCTCTTTCTGTTTGTGTTGTTGTACTCTGTTCCTGAAATTCCTAAGAGACCTCAAGGAGCCTATTCTTATGTAAACACAAAACAACCACTTATATTTGGGCTTGAGCCAGGACTCCCAATCTTACTGGTACAGTGAGTCAGAGTTGAGAGCCTTGTGTATTAGTTGGGCTGGGTTTTTATTTGGCTATTGGGAGAGAGGTCTAGGGGTGCTGAGAAATGCACTGAGATGGCTACACAATGGCTGTAGATTACAGGTAGTGTAGCTATCTCTGGTATCTCCTTTGTTTCTCTCAGTAAAAATGTTACATTAGGTTTTTAGTGTCTCCTTGTTTTCACTGAACAAAAAAGTTACTTTAGGTTTCTGGTATCTCCTTTGTTTCTCTCATTGGCAATCCCAGTGCGGTAATGGTCTCATGACTTTTTCCTAGGTGACCTGCTCACTTCCTTGAAATGGCACTGATTATCAGCAAAGTTGGTTTAACAAAATGGAGTCACCCCAAAAGAAATGAAGTCACTCTGGCCCTTCATTTTCTCTTTTTCCATGTACATAGTGGAGCCAGTCATGAATCATTGCTACTGAGCTCTATATGGCCCCAGTCAGGGATGGGCTGATTCTATGATCTCTAGTTGCTGGGCGCAGTTGTGCACACATAGGAGCATCTGGTCAGATGGCCTGGGTCAATGTTCATGGTATACAGTCACCAGATACAATTATTTATAGGGAGACTGTGACACAGTACTTTTCGAGACAACGCAAGCAGTTTACAGAAGCAAAAAGGCACTTTGTTAGGTACTTATGGAAATAACAAAATTTCTCAGAAAACAAACAATATCATTTTTCTCTTTGAGTCTCCTCAAAAATGTGTTAAGGAGAGTCACCTTGATAGTGCAGCACCTGGTATGCTTGGGCTCTAGGTCTAGAGGCAAGTAGCATCCAATATTTAAAGGCCTTTATCCACCTTATGAGTTGGCAGCAGCTCGTCCTTTCTCCGACCATCTGGTCATGAAGCTGTCGAGCCACACTCTTGACAATGTCCTACGTGCAGTCAGTCTCTGGAGTGACTAGAGGAGGGCTGCCAGTCTCTGGTCCCTGAAGTGCCATCAAAAAGGACCCTCGGCCCATCTTTATGGACTACGGTCCTGGTCAGTCTGTGGAAGGATTCCTCTTGGCTATAGTGTGACAAACTCATAGGCTAATTTTACAACTATGTGAGGCCTATCTAGACTAGTTAGAGGGACTCCTCTCTTTTAGTTGTTTTACAACATTTAAAGATGGCACAACCAGCTCCAGAACACTAACTTGAATTGTTATAACTTTTTTTTAGACTTTTGTAACACAACTCAAACATTCAACAACGTGCCCCCCATCTTCTAGTTTCTGTCTCTTTTTTTCTCCCATTTTGATATAACTATTCTATTTTCAGACAAAAACTCACTATACAAAAGTCCTTCATTATAAAAACTTTTCCTTTTAACTTTTTCAATTAGAACTATATTTTTATAGCCATAACCCTTATTTCAGTTTTTTTTTGTTTTATCTTTACAATTTTAACATTAAACATTGCCTTAATCCTACAGACAAGTTCAATTATAAATATTTACTCCATTTACATTTATGTAATTTTATCTAACTATTTATTTAAGGTTTTTTTAGGAAAAGCAAAACCAGACTAATCTTACATTAGCTAGCTACATGTTATCTAGAAACTAAACTACTAGACACCATAGATTTTCCTAGTATTCTCTAAGATTTTTTTTTTCCTCTGGGATTTTATTTCCAAGGGAGCCTTGCCTGAGGGTTTTAGGATTCACCTGTGTACAAGCAGCACATTTTGAAACAACAGCATTGATAAGGCTATCTAGACTAGGCACAAAGGTTTCTGTTTGTTTGTTTTTGTTTTTCTTCTCCTGAGTTTAGGAGGACACAATCTGGGACAGCTGCAAGAACTTAGAGATGTCTCCTCCCTGGCTTGGTCTTATAATTTTCTCTCTTGTTACAGGCTCAGCTGATAGTTTACTACTACTTGTTTTTTGTTTGTTCATTTGTTTTTATGAGTACTTTTGGAAACAACTTTAAGCTCTGATTTAGACAGAAATTTGTCTTAGTTACTTTTAGGGTTACCTGATGCTTGCCAGTAAAATTTTCAGATGTCCAAGGGGAGCTATTTGGGTCTTAGACCCCATCAATCCTCAGTTTCAAAGACTAGCATAGACTCCAGAAGTCCAGAGCTCCCTTCAGAGGTCAGTGCATTCTGTCTCATCTCTAGTTGCCAACTCCACATTGGGGACAAGGCTCTACTGGAGGATATGAGGACACCAGTCATGAGCATTGTTCAGTGCCCACAATGGAAACAGAGTTTCTTCTGAGGCAGAGGTTCTGATATGGGCCATATCCAGAGTAGTTCCCAGCTTTCAGGATTACCACGAGTAACTACTGGGTGAGAGTTAAATCAAAGGTTAAGGTGCCTTGCCAATTTTGTTATAACACTTCTCTGAGTTATTTGGAAACTTTTCTGATATCCGTTCTGAATTGTCCCTACACTGAGAAGGAAACACAAGTTTCAATAGGTCTTGCAAGGAGTGGCTGAATACTGTCAGGAGGGCAAAGTCCAGTTTACAGGGTTTTATAAGGCAGCTCCCTTAACACTTATATAAAAGCTCTAGCTGGAGAATGTAGTTTTAATATAAATTTTTGTTTTTTCTAGCTAAGCCTCATTCTTGATTATTTAACTAAAGGGAGAGTCCAAACAGGGAGAGGCCTAACTAAAAGAAACAGAAATACAAAAAGGCAAGGGGCTGGGGGACAAGGCAGCCTGGAGCTCTAGACTTAACCCCTATTCCCGTTTCCTTTTTGATACTCTCACCCTATTAAGCTGTTAGACAGTAGTTTTCTGGCTTTTGTTGCAGATATATAGGCCCAATTTTTAACAACCATGCTTATTTATCTTTTTTTATTTTTTTACCTTGTGAAATTTGATGTTTTAAAAGAGCTATTAAGCTTGTCATACATATATGTTGGGCAGTTTTAAAAACTTTTTGGCAACCCTAAATTTTAGCATTTACTAGCAGTTCATGAACATGTACAAACATTAACAAAATTTGTTTAACAACTCTCCAATGTAAAACTGAGCAGTCTTACTAACAGACCCTCTTAATATTTTTTATAAAATTTAAAGACCAATAATAGGAATAACTAAAGCATGTTAGACTAATAAGAATTATAAGAAGGACTCAGAGGAAACCAGGCAATAATGTTTCCATGTGTCCATGTTTAACATTGGATTTATATCCATTTATACCATTTCACCTCTTTAATTGAAGTGCATTGCATTGGGTAGTATGTAATTTTGTCAAACATTTGTTTACTTTTCTTTGGTCAATTTTGGTTTAATGTTTAGAAAACCAATCAGTTACATAGAAAATAAAGATTTTACCCAGCTAAATTATTAGATATTTTTAGAAATCTCTACTTGTAAGGGTAAATTTTTTATCATCCTTTGTGAATTTCCTTAAGGACATAATATTAGGATTTTAGCCATAGTTAATGCTCTGACAAAAATTCACAATGGACAAAGAAATTTGGCTATGTATGCCAGTTTAACATAATAGCCTACCATTAACTCCTGAGAATCTCAAATTATGTTGAAAGACAACACATATATAGGCATACAGGTACATAATATTTATACATATACCTTAAATTTAATATCAAGAAAATTAGAATTACTTGATAATGCTTGTCATTTTTATCCAACATATAATCAGTAAGCCTGGTTGGTTTAATATCTTCCTGTTGGATGTCTCAGGGGCCCTCTGTAAACATCCCAGAGTTATTTTGAGGTCAGAGATCCTCTGTTAGCACTAAAAGCCAGAAAAAGCTAGCCATGAATTCATTTTTCTATTTTTTTTGAGAGGTTTTTGCTATAGGGTAAGTGTGCTCGCCAGACAGACAGAGAGGGACAGAGAGACAGAAAATGAGAAATCACCCCCCAGGGGGATAGCCACACCACAATCCTTTCTCCTCTATTCACCTCTCAGGATCTTGGGCATGCACACACACATACCCTGCATGAGTTTTAAGCCACCAGGTCCAGGATGTGGACTGCATTCGACTACGTGGGAGTCCAGCAACATAGCCATTACACTAATTGCTGGTCCCTTCGTTTTCCTATTAAATATCTATTATGTAAAATGCAACACATCATCAATACTAGCTGTTTCATTAAATCAGCCATGTTAAACATGTTGTTGCTTGATCAATAAAAACTTAGATAAAATATATGTTGGAAATTGTGAAGACTTTTACTTATTAATTTTTATTTTTTATTACATTTGAAGCCTGTTCATTCACTAAAGTTACATGAACTTGAAAAGCATTTAAACTAATTTGTATGAGTACTCTTTTTATAAACTAAATTTAATAGAATTCTTTAAGGCCTGTTTTTTCACACAGACATACAACATGCAGTACATAACATGACAAATTACATTTTTAGCTGCACACACACACCTCAGGACTATAAGAATCAATTTCCCTGGGGTTACTTTGACACTTATACTCTTTACAGCAACCCCCTTTCTTGAAATTTTTAATTATACACCTACAGAAGATGAGTTTTAACCTTTTGTTGCCTGTACCATTAGAGCTTTTACAACACAAATATTCTTGATATTTATACCCTATTTAAGTGTGATTTTTTTTAATAGGGCCTCTCAGTTTTGGGATGGAGAGTTTGATGCTATAATCACAACTTTCCAAAAATGCCTCACTGAAATGTTTAAGCATGCATTTTAAGGGACTTTAAAGGAATTGTTCCAGCCTTTCATGATTTCTAAAAAAGGCAAGTATACTCTTTGGTCAGGTTGTACCCTGGGGCATTCCAGGACCCTCTTGCTTCTACCCATATCTCCTATAGTCACAAAACAGTTTTCAGCAATAGTACTATGAATGTAGAGATCATCAGTTCGTGAATAATCCCTTGATTAAAATTCTATTACTTGATATCCTCAAGTCTTCAAGTGAGAAGGAGGAGGGCTATAACTAATAATGTTTTCCAAAAAGGTGCAGAGGAAATAATTAAAATGGCAGAAGAAACAAAAGAAACTCATAAGAAATCCTAAGATATCCAGGAACTTAAACTGATTTTCCAGGGACTCAAACTCTGTCAGAGAGTCATTCCTGTGCTATAATCATAGCTGTGGAACCACAAACACAGTCACAAATCATTCACATATCATGCACACAAGAAGTTATTACTTTCATTCCCACCAATCCAAGAGATTATGGAAAAAATAAGTACAACAACAGTAGAAGCAGAAGAAATTCATAGGGATTTTAACTCTGATTTCCCACAAACTGTCTAAGGATTAGGAGTGGGGACTAGAACCTCTTACCATCTAGCCCCCAGATTCCAACATATCTTGTAGAACCTAAGTAGGGGTTCTATAACCGTGTTCAGTCAGACTTGAATCCAGATACCTTTGGAGGGACTCAAACCCTCAATCCAGGGATTTAATCCATGTCAGGGGCTCTAACTCTGATTTCCTGCAGGTTGGACTTTTGGAGGAATTCCAGGGACTCAAACCCTGCCTAAGATTCCCTCTCTGTTCTGTGGCCAATCCCTTACTCACTGGTTTGTCTTTACTGAAGAAGATAGAACAGGACAGGAACACTCAAAGAAATGTCTCTGGAGTCGTTACAGCAAAACACCACAGACTTTTGGAGTAGCAATCATCATCTCTTGTCAGCTTCTAACAATCCTGAGAGGAGCTCCCAGGCTCTGGGAAGTAGCAGGTGGACCCTCCCCTAGAGCAGTCCCAGGTAGCCCACAGCCAGACCAAATGAGGTTGGTCTTCCAAGGATGCCTCACGCACATACCAGACAGGTAAGAAATCTCACTGGCGACTCTAAAGGTTATAATCTATTCAGTGAGAAATAAGAGGACAACCAGACATAGCCAAATTTACTGGAGTTTATTGATTAAGTCAGCGGGAGTGATTTGATAATTTACAAGGACAAAGGAACAAAGTGAAGGGGCTTTGGGAGAGATAAAAGGGTAAGGTTTCTCCTTTAAAGAAAAATAAATAAATAAAAAGCAGGTTACAGAAACAAAGCAAGCAGGTTAATCATTCCTGAGGAAATGTTCTGATCACAATGGAATTTAAATGCTCTCCTGGTTCCAGACAAGGCAGGTTAGTAACTGATTGTTCCTTGAGGCACCTGGGAGTGGAGTTTCTGTTTCTTAATGTCTAGACTAAGGGGTATCTTAACTTTCTTGAAATGGTCCATCATAAGCATTAGAGGGAAAGTCTGAATCTATCCCATTTCCATCAGAAAAATGTACACACCAAGAGAGATATGTAATAAACACACAGACAGGACAAATGCAGCCAAATGAAAAGTGACCCTAGAGTGGGACAATGGTTTCACACCATGCTGCGGGAATGACCCACTATGCCCCCTCAGAATAATTAGGGGCACTCCATCCCCTTCTGGGGGCCCTGGAATGTCTTCCAGGTCCCTAGATTCGCGGTCTGCCAGTGCATCCACTAGACCAATTCTGATCTATTACAGAGTTAGGACCCTCACAGACAACAGGACAAACACCGAGAAAAAGGAAACATATTCGCCAACCATTATCAGTTGACCTTCTGGTTTGGGGATCCTGGGGTTCTTGGGGAATCCCAGATGAGCCCCCAAATGTTTTACCCTAGTTGTGAAATTCCCAAGAGACACCAAGGAACTGATTCCGATGTAAACACAAAAGGGTTGCTTTTTATTCAGGCTCAAGTCAGGACTCCAAATCTTACTGGCACAGCAGGTCAGAGATGAGAGTCCTGCACGTTAGTTTTTATTTGGCTGTTGGGGGGGGGCAGGTCAAGGGGTGCTGAGAAATGTACTCAGGCAGCTACACATTGGCTGCAGATTACAGGGAGTGTAACTGTCTCTGATATCTCCTTTGTTTCTCTCACCAAAAAAGTTACTTTAGATTTCTGGTTATCACCTTTGTTTCTCTGCTAGAGACCTGCTCCAGCTGGGGTGGGTTGAAGCTCATAGGAAGGCAATGCAGGTGATAAGAAATCTGTTGTTACAGAGTTATAAAATTATACAAAATTATAAGACATATTTTGAACATTATCTTTAAAATTCAGTATTTTGAAATTTTGAAAGTTGTAAACTGTCAAGAATTATGGAGTATGAGCTAAAATATTTTGCTATGTAAAGTAAATGTTTGTGGGAAAATGTAAAATAAATAAATGAAAGAAAAAAAAGAAATTGAGCAGAGACTTCGATGCTCTTCAGCATGTTCTCAGTCAACTACAGACAGAGCAAGCTCAAGACTGCAGCCCCAATGGCTAGAAGACATACATATTTATTATTGTGGGAGTTTTATAGGAGTAGGAGGGGTGAGGGGAAGAAAAAATTTTACTCTAAAAAGTAAAGTATTCAAAGCATAGGAGCAATAATCATAAAACATAATGTCTTTTTTGTTTAGGTATGAACAGTTATAATCCTCAGGACAAGGGAGTCCATTTGTCTGGTGCATTGTCTTCTTAGTTCTTGATTACCAGGAAAGGTCTTTTAGGTGAGGGGGCTTTCAGGAATCTTGATAACCTCAGTCCTAGACCAACTTAATAACTTCAACCCCAGGTCAGCTTGAGAACTTCAGCCTCAGTCTAGGGTGACAGCGGATTGCTGGTTACCAAGGTCTATATAGAAATCCTATCTGATTAAGTAAAGACACGGTTAATATATACTAAAGTAGAATATTTATATTATCTCTGGAGTAAGCAACTTAATGACTGACCTAAAGGTTATTATGTACTTGTGTCCCTTTACATGCTGTTCTATATAATAGCTATGGCTCAGGAAGCGTCAATCTTTCCTTGCCCTGAGATCAAAGGTGATCAATGGTCTTTGTTTGGGGTAATAGTACCTCGTGGGTGAGTCCCTGAGCCCCTCCCAGCTACTGAGATCATTTCACCAATTTAGTAGTTTTCCATTAACCGAAACCTATCTAATGCTATCTATGTCATCCCCAGTAGAAGCGAATGCAGCATTCTTTATTGACATTTTCCAGGTGGGGTGAGTCTCACAGGAGCAATTCCCATTCGCTGCTGCCTTAGGGATATGCATTCCTTCAGGATTATTGTAAAGGTTACAATAAAGCTGGGAGTGTTATATTACCCTTATGGGGTACTGGGGTACTATAACAACAGTAAAGCCCATGGCAGAGAAATTGAAAGCACAAACGAGTACAACAACACAGTTGACACCTTGAGCTCACAGCTGCAGCCTTGCTTGCAGCTCTTCTCAGCCAGTCCTTGCTTATACATGAGAGGCAAGTCCCCATGTTCTGCCTGTGTTGGCTGCATGAGCTCTGTCATTTCTCTCATTGATCAGTTCCAGTAGGGTGATGGTCTCATGACTTTTGCCTTTGTGACCAACTCACCTTCTTGAAATGGCACTGATTCTCAGCAAGGTGGTTTAAACAAAATGAAGTCACCCAGAAAGAAATGGAGTCACTCTGGCCCTTTAGTGTAATTATCTGGTATGTTAATATAGCAAATAAATCAAACAGTACTCATTAATAAAATTCAATAAATGATTTAAACAAAACAGATTCTCTTTTGAGGGAAAAATATACTTGCACACCAAGAGTAAGCAACAAAAACAGTAAGTAGTCACAAAAAGACTTGCGACCATTACTTCTCACAATGTTTAATGAGAAGTAACAGAAGACATGAAATTGTAGAATATTAGAAAATTATTCCTGGATATGATTTTGAAAAAGTCCATAAAGAGACAGGCATCCCCAAAATAGACTCCAAGAGAACATTTGAAATTGTCAAACACAATTCAAAAAACTAAAATCTCTTGGGAATCAGCAGTTAGCGTAATGGCTATGTCGCTGGACTCCCACGTAGTCGATCATGGTTTGCGTCCTGGACCCGGTGGCTTAAAATTCACGCCAGGCGCGTGTGCGTGCGTGCCCAAGATCCCGAGAGGAGAATGGAAGAGAAGGGATTGCGGCGTGACCATCCCCCCTGGGGGGTGATTTCTTGCTTTCTTTCTCTATGTCTCTCTCTGTCTGTCTGGCGAGCGCACGCGCCCTATAGCAAAAATCTCTCCAAAAAAAAAAAAATACTAAAATCTCCATGAAGTTATCAACAGCAGTTTAAACCACTTGGAAGCATTCATTTTTGATTTTGAGGCCAATGTCTCCAACATAGAACAAACCATCAATATATCAATCATTCATAGTCATTTGTTCATTGGTGAAATAAGAATGGCATAAAGTAACTTTAGGACATATTTAAAGCCCAAATTTTTATAAAGTTGATATTGTAGAAAGTGAAGAAGTTTTGTATTATCATGAAGAAGTGAAGAAGCTTTGTATTATCCCTTCTATCAAATACTATCTAATTTTTTTTCAAATCTGGGGAATCATAGGGAATCTCATGTCCAAGAAATAAATAGGTCTCCAAATAGAATCAGCATAAAAAAGATGACACCGTGGCACATCATAGACATATTAGCAGCCATCAAACACAAGGCTCTAAAATAGTCAAGAGAGGAACACATAAAGTTTCGTGCAAGGAACACATAAAGTTACTTGAATGGATTATTTTACCAGGTTAAGATCAGATATCTTAATGAAGCAATACAGATATAAAAAGAAACAGAAAATGTTGATGAAGGAAACAACCAACTCTGCAATAAAAATATATGATTTATTACTAAACACAGATATGTACAATCATCACAGAGGGAGATAAATATACATTTTCTGGATGCTCAAATATGGCAGTTTGATTTTGCTTGAGAGCAAGACATAAAGTTTGGGATTTAGTGAAGAGTTTTTCCCATGGTCTGGCCCAAAAAGGCAGGACATGTGCAAGTGGGGCTTGTAGGTTATAGGTCAAATTTACAGTTATTAGGTTAGTGATAAGAAAATAAGGCTTGTTGAGATTAGCAAAACAATGTACTTTAATAAAGTGAAGGAGGCTTAATATACATAGTGAAGGTACAATGCTAGAAAAAGAATGTAGAAAGAGACCTGTTATCAATGGGTCAAAAGGGTTTTTTAAAGAGGTTTTTCCAATAGGGTGCATGCGCTCACCAGACAGACAGAGAGAGACACAGAGACAGAAAGTGAAAAATCACCCCAGTGGGTGATGACCATGCCACAATCCCTTCTCCTGCATCTTCCAGTCAGGTTTTGGGTAGGCACGCACATGTGCTTGGCATGAGTTTTAATCCACCAGGTTCAGGAGGCAAACTGTGGTCGACTACACAGGAGTCCAACAACATAGCCATTACACTAACTGCTAGTCCCAATTAAAAGCTATTTTGACCAAGAATATTTTACCTGACTGTTTTACTTCTAATGGGAATAATAAATAAAATCATTCTCAGAAAAAGAAATACTAATAAAATTTAGAAACTTTAGATCTATTCTTCCAGAAGTACAAATGGGCAAATTGGAATGATAGATGATTAAAACTAAAGACAGACAAAAAAAAACAAACAAAAAGCCAATCAAGGAAATAGTTAACCAAATTTTAGTATACGTCCACAAATATTGATAACAACACTGAATGCTAATAGAATAAACTGCAATAAATAAATGCTAAAAGATTTTTGAAAATCATAGTATCTTGGAATTAGTAGGCAATATATTAATGTTAAGAAAGTTCAGTGGTCTTGCTATAAAGATATACAGAAGCTGCATGTAAAAATGACAATAACAGATAAATAAACAATAAATAAAATAAAAATAAAAGCAGGAGCCATCTATATGTCATTAATAAGAACTATATTTCACTGACACAGAAACCAGCAGTTAGTGTAATGGCTATGTCGCCGGACTCCCACGTAGTCGACCGCGGTTCGTGTCCCAGATCTGGTGGCTTTAAACTCATGTCGGGTGCATGTGCATGCGTGCCCAACATCCCAAGAGGAGAATGGAGGAGAAGGGATTGCAGTGTGACCATCCCCCCTGGGGGGTGATTTCTCGCTTTCTGTCTCTATGTCTCTCTCTATCTGGTGAGCGCACACACCCTATAGCAAAAAACCTCTCCAAATAAAAAAAGAACTATATCTCACTGACAGAGACATACATGTCAAAATTGAAGGCCTGGCGATAACATATCATTCAAATAAAAATTTAAAAATGATGAGTGTCATGATATCTTTAACGGTGAAATCAGATTGAAGATGAAATGATTGTATACATAGAAGATTCAATAGACTCCTCCAAAAACCTTTTTAAATAATTCAAGAGTCTTCAAGTCAAAAAAGAGACAAAGAAGTACACTACATAATACAAAAAGTTTCAATTCACCAAGGAAATAGAACACTTATAAATATCTACACATCAAATTTTGGAGTACTGAAATATGTGAAACAGAGACTTTTATAGCTCAGGAGAGAGACAGATAGTAACGCAATAATCATACTGGATTTCAACACCAAAATCATCCCTGAACAGATAATCATAAAAATTTAACATGGATAGAAAAATTTTAATTACTCAAACTACTTCTAATGATCCAATAGAAATAAATCCACTCAAATTTATTCTTCTAATCTACCATTAACCTAAATCCTTGAGAGACAATGACATAGCAAGAAATAAACAACAAAGAAACATCCTTGAATGATTGTAGAAGGAAAAGTATTTTTAAAATATTGAAATTTTTAAAAAATAATTCTAGAAAATTGTATCCAACAACACATTTAAAATATTATTAACCATGATTAGATAGGCAGGCTTTATTTTAGAGAGGGAAAGTGGCTTAACATATGCAAAACAATAAATGTAAAAGATCCCACAAATCAAACAATAAACAAAAGCTGTAGTTTCATATTGATTAATTACCATAAAGTAGTTGATAAAATACAACACACCTTTAAGATAAAGACTATTAGAAAAATTTGCATAAAAGGGACAATAACCAAAGCATAAAAAGCCATGTATAAGAAACTCATTGCTAACATCATTCTGAATGAAGAAAAACTGAAACCTTTCCACTACAATTGGAACAAGAAAAGTCCGTGCACTGTTTCTACTTTTTTGGGAGAGGTTTCAGCTTTAAGGCATCCATGCTTTCCAGAGATGGAGAGAGACAGATACAGTAGGAGGGAATATGAATAAATACCCCTCCTTTTAGAGATGGTCATGCCACAATCTCATATTCTAAATTTTTTCTGGAGTCTTGGGAATGCATGCCAGTGTGTCTGTTGTGATTTTTCAAGCCACTGGGTACTAGAATCCAATTACTCTTGGATTACTCTTGGCCATGTGGCACCCAACAATGTAATCTGAATGCTATGTCTTGGCCCCAGGTTCTCCATTTTAATATTAACATAGGGTGGAAAGTCCTGAGCAGTGAAAAGAACAGAAATAAAAATAGTATTAAAATGGAAAAACAAGTATTCAAATTATCCCTCTTGACTGGTGTATGAATATAAACATAAAAAATCCAGATCAACAAACAATTCTCCTGGAAGTGATTAATGCATATGATAAACTGGAAGGATTAAAAAAAAATCAATGTACAAAGAGTGGTAGCATTTTTATATTCTAGCAATGAACAGACTTAGGTAGAATTTAAAAAGGCAAATATGTTTATAATAGATACACACACACACACACACACACACACACTCACAGAAATACCTAGGAATAAACATAAATAAAGAAATAATACTTCTCTAGAAGAAAAAGGATAAAAATCTTTTAAAAGGTCATTGAAAAGTATAACTAAAATGGAAAACACATCCCAGGTGTGTGAACACATCCCAGGTTTTTGAACTGGGATATAAATATAATCAAAATGTCATCCTTACCCAAATTAATCTATATGTTGATACAATTTTATTCAACTATCAGCAATATAGGTCACTACAATAGAAAAAGGTTAAGCTGCTCTGCAATCACAAAAAAGCCCCATGTCATCAAAAATATATAGTGAAACAAAGAAAAACTATAAAATAGGAGGCATGTTATTCCATGACCCTAAAATACATTACAAACTGGGATAGTCTACAATAGCACATTATCAGTACAAAAATCAGGCATTTTTGGTATTTTCTGCCAACTTTCCTCATTGTGGTTCATGTACAGTCCTCAACAGGGAAGGAGAGGGTTCAAACTCTCAGGGCACATGAGAGTCTCTATGTTTATCAGCAAGGTGTTCAAGACTGTGCTGTAGCATCCAGCTTATCAGTGAACTATTGTCAGCAGTCACTCAGGTGATACGCTCAACAACTTCTGGAAAAAGCTCTCTCTTTCAAGTTAGAAACTGAGTGAGACGGTGGAACCTACACCTCTTTTTTATTCATTTTGTAAAACTTAGCCATGATTGTACAAGGTATTTGATTTCAGACAACTTTTATTTTTTAATTGATTTTGTAAATTAATTTTAATTTTTATTCTATTAATTATTTCACCTGTCCCCCCCAAAAAAAGAGAACTCCTATAGAGATATTTAAGGGAGAGAGTTTTGCCATAGATTGCATGTTCAAACACATAAGAGAAAGAGAGAGAGAGAATGAGAGAAAACACCTCCGAAGAGGGTGTCCCCAGTCCCTGCTTCTCCATCCCCTCTTGGGATGTGGGATCTTTTACACAAGCACCTGGGGTGGGTGAGAAATTTTAACAACTCTTGACAACATGAGATTTCTGTGGTGTAATTTCAGTTTTATATCCTTAGATATCCCCTTCCCTCTGTAGCTATTTATTTCTACCTCAGTCTGTTAATTGTTGGTGTATAATAAAACACTGTACATTGTTATTGTATCCTGCCACTTTGCTGAATTCATTAGTACATCTATAACTTATTTTTAAGATATCTTGGATTTTCTAAAAATAGTGATATTTTTACATAAAAAAACATTTTTGGAGGCAACAGCAGATAGTGTAATGGCTACATTGCTGGACTCTCAGTTCATAGACCACAGTCTGAGTCCCAGATCTGGTGGCTTACAATCATACTGAGCGAGTGTGTGTGCATGCCCAAGATCCCAGGGGCAGAATGGTTGAGAAGGTATTGTGGCATCTCCATTCCCTGCCGAGGGATGGTCTATCAATTTTTTTCTATTTGTCTCTGGCTTTCTGTTGAGCACATGTGGCCTATAGTAAAAAACTCTAAAAAATTATATGATTTTTATTTTATACATTTTTCTGATTGCATTGGCCAGTACGCTCATCTCTATAATGAAAAACAGCAGGGAGGGGCCAGCAGCTGGTATGGTGTTGAAAGCACAGGACTCCCTTATATCCAAAGTGGTTCCAGTCCCCAACTGAGCAGCTTATAAAATTTGAACAATAGAGTGAGCCTGAGGCTGAAGGAGAATTAATTGTGACAGGGCCATTCCCATTGAGAATGATTTTTAAATTTTTTTGATGGTCTCTAAACTGTGAGCAAAAAAGCCCCTAAGCCTCCCCCACCACACACACACATTAAAAACAGAGAACTTTGAAGGGGGGTGGGGGGAAGAGAGAGAAGGACTAGGAAATATAAATATCCATATCCCATTCCAAGTTTTAGTTTAAAACATTTCAGATTTTTTTCTCATCAGTATGATGATATCTATCCATTAGTTACCTCTAATTTTGTTTGTATTCAGAAATCTTCCTCCTCTATTGATTTAGTGGTGTATTATTCACTAAGAAACAAATGCTTGGTTTATTAATTGAATCATAGGATATCTTATCTTTTCTTTTACTAAAGTGATGTATGAATGTATGGATTTTCATGTGTTGAACCACCCATGCATCCCTGAGATAAAGCCTACAGAATCAGAGTGTATGATGTATTGTTGGATAAGATGTGCTAATTCTCATTTAGGATTTTTACTTCTGTAGTTAGCAGAGATACTACACTGTGATATTCTTTTTTGTGTGTTATGTCATTGTTCATTTTGAGCTCAAAGATTATGAAAGCTTTATAGAATCAATTTGGAAGATATTTTTCCACTTGGATTTTTAGATATGATTTTAGAAGAATGGGTTACATTTTCTTTAAAATTTTATAGAATGCAGAAGTGACACCATTGAGACAACTTTTCTTTATTGGGAGGCAATTTATTATGGATTAGTCATAATCCACAATTTCTAATGCTAGTTAATTTAGGTTTTTGATTCTCTCTTGGTTCAATCTAAATAAGTTGTATGCACACAGAAATTTGTCAGTGTCAACTAGACTTTCTTGATTGTTGTTTTATACTCACTCAAAATAGTCTCTTTCTCTTATTTTCCAATGGGTCAAAAATTAATCTTCATTTTTTACTGTTTAATTTTCACTTTGTATTTCATTTTTACTATTATAACTTATTTTATAAAACTAGTCACTGTGCATCACTAAAATGTGTAAAATATATTTATTCAGCATGCAAACACATGACATCAGTACAATTAATAATATTATACATGATACCATGAACTGATACTCTTCCATTTCTGTGCTTCTTAAAAATCTTGCCCCTTCATTTTTTTCCTTGATTTTTTCTTCTCTATTTGTACCCTCTCATACCTGTTCCTGCACTGTCTACACAGTATCCATTACCATTATTTTCATGCTTTTGTACCTCTCATCTTTCAGTTTCCACCATAGAATTCAGACACCATGTATATATTAAGTGGAGAAACATACTGCCTCACTTTCATAACCCAGATTGTTCACTCAGAAGTAAAACTTTCATATTTGTCCATTTTCTATCAATGTCAGGGTTTCTCTCTTTTTTTTTTTTAATGTCTGAGTAGTATCACGTAATTTATATGTGATACACTGGCACACTTCTGGAATTTATTCTTCTGTTTGTGGACATATACTTGGTTTACATGACTTACCAATTGTGTAAATGCTACAATAAATATATAAAAGCAAGCACTTTTCCAACTGTGTCTCTACCTTTTCTGGGTGCACACAGGTGTTTAATTGCTGGATTATATGGTAGTTATAGCTATAGATATTGATATTGATATCCATTGTAACTGTAAAAAATTTATAGTCCCAACAACTGTGTAGGAGAGTTTGGTTTTCAGTACAACCGAATCAGCACTTAGCATTTTTGTGTTTTTTTTTTTAATTTTAATTTATTTTATACATTTATTCACTATACATCACTTATAAAGTGAATTTAGCCCACATGAATAAACTTCACTTCAGCAGTCCAGTTGACGACACTATAAACATTATCATCAAGAGATAAATATTTATTTTGTGTCCAATAAATTTCTTGCCTCTGTAAGAGGCAAGAAAGGAATCACTATTTGATTCCTTACTTCACATATTCTGTTTTCTTCTAACCTTTTTCTATACTGTCTGCAGTATGCATAACTATTTTTTATGCTTCTGTATACTATAAATTTTCATATTTTTATACTGAAAGTTGACAGTTGGAATATTTATGTGGAGACTTAAAATGTTTTTTCTTCATAGCCTGGCTTGCTTCACTCAGTAGTCAATGTCCTATAGTAGTTCAATGTCTACCAAATGCCCATTTTCTTTGTTATGGATGAGTAGTTTTCATTTTTTTTTTTTTTGGAGAGGTTTTTGCTATAGGGTGTGTGTGCTAACCAGACCGACAGAGAGAGCCAGAGCGACAGAAAGCGGGAAATCACCCTGTGGGGGGATGACCACGCCACCATCCCTTCTCCTCTCTTCTCTCGGGATCTTGAGCAAGCACACGCATGCACCTGGTGTGAGTTATTTATTTATTTATTTATTTTGGAGAGTTTTTTTTGCTATAGGGTGTGTGCGCTTGCCAGACAGAGAGAGACATAGAGACAGAAAGCGAGAAATCACCCTCCAGGGGGGATGGTCATGCCGCAATCCCTTCTCCTCCATTCTCCTCTTGGGATCTTGGGCACACACGCACACTCGCCCAGCATGAGCTTTAATCCACCAGGTCTGGGACGCAAACCACAGTGGGAGTTCAGCAACATAGCCATTACGCTAACTGCTGGTTCCCAAACCTGGCGTGAGTTTTAAGCCACCGGGTTCAGGACTCGAACCATGGTCGATGACATGGAAGTCCAGTGACATAGCCATTACACTAATTGCTGGTTCCAAAATGAGTAGTTTTCTAGAGAGTATATTTACCACACATTTTCTAATTTTTTAATCTGGACATTTTCATCGGTGCCATGTCATAGCAATTGTAAATACTACTGCAATAAAGATAGATAAGCAAGTACTTTTCTGACTGAGTATTTCTCTGTCCTTTGGCTATATAAACAGTAGTGGAAGTTTTGGATGTTATGGTAGTTCCAGTTTTATATATTTGAAGAATGTTCATATTGTTTTCTTCAGTGGATGGTAAAATTAAAATTCCCAAGG
>NW_006199476.1:336657-338129 GCF_000334495.1 Tupaia belangeri chinensis
GCCCTTATCATTTTTTATTTGTTTAGTTTTTAAAATATCTTAGCCATTATGACTGAAGTTATGTGGTATCTCATTATGGTTGATCTGAAAATCATATCTGATGAAGCTGTTAGGCATTTTTTTCACATGATTTTTGGTTGTTCATTTGTCTTCCTGGAGAGCTCTTGGTTGAACTCATTTTTTTGACAGTTTACTCAGGTTCATCTTTTAGTTTATGAATAAGTCACTGGAACTCCCTGTTCTCTGATTATCAGTCCCTTATCTAAGGAATCATTTTCAATATATACTCCCATTTTGAAGGTTGTTAATTGAAACTAAGACCTTTGTCTTTTGCTGTATTAAAACGTCTTTATTTGATGTAACATCCATTTTTTTTATTTTGGAGATCAAGGTTTATGCTTGGAAGGTCTTCTTAAGAAAGCCTTTACCTACTCTGAAGTCTCCCAAGGATTCCTCAGTTTTCTTTACCTATAGTTTTATATATTTTGGTCTTTGGTTCAGATTTTTCATCCACTTTGACTTGATTTTTGATAATGAGTTGATACCATATTTTTATTGCATCATTTTGTTTTTCCCACTTAATTATTAATTAGCCTTTGTCAAAAATCAGTTGATTGGAGAACAGCCCTACTTCAAGAGACAGACAGCTCCATGGCTCCTGCGATCTAGCCATTTTGGGAGAAAGGAAGATGCCCCACTGATAACTGGGCCTCCAACATACAAAACTCTCATGGTAGGAAGACCACTTTCAAGTCTCCTGTCTCTGAATCAGTCTTTTTCTCTCTCTACCTCTGTCTCTGTCCTCTCTCTCTCTCTTTTTAATTTTTGTTTTTTAGAATTTTTTAAGGTGAGGCAATTTACAGGGCCCTTAGGCTCCTCCTAGGCCTTTATCTTGTTAATAATTCCCTCTCCTCCTCCCAGAACAGCCCTTCTTCAAGAGACAGACAGCTCCATGGCTCCTGCGATCTAGTCATTTCACGTGGTGCACGAATCAGGTGGTTTTTTAATTTTTGAGTTTTATTGAAATTTTTTGAATATTAATTTTTTAGATTTATTTAAATTTTTTCTCTTCTTTTTCCCTGTTTTTTGTCTGTTTTTGTTTGTTTGTTTGTTTGCTGTTGTTGATATTGTTTTCCACTCTCTGCTTCCTTTTCTGCACAGTCCTCGACCCTCAGATTGAACTTCCAAGTTTGGGAAGAAACCGACCATCCACCAGATGACGAGAAATCACTGCAGGACCACAAGAAATATGGGGAAGCAGGAAAACACCTCTCCCACAAGGGAAATGGATAGCTCCTCTTCATCCACGCATAGTTCAATGGAAATCATGGAAATGTCTGATAAAGAATTCAGAACATTCATAATGACACAGCTAACAGAGATGGAAGAGAAGAGAGACAATGAACTGCTAAAGAGAAAGGAGAAAGAAGTTGACGAGTTCCAGGAGGTGAGGAAATTCATGCAAGATCTAA
>NW_006199476.1:339451-343798 GCF_000334495.1 Tupaia belangeri chinensis
GCATAGAAAGCAATCATGGATACCAGAGACAATGGGAGGAGGGTTGGACAGGGCAGAGGGTTAGGGATAGGGAATCAAGGATGGAAAAAAAAAAAAGAAAGAAAAAACGCAAAATATACAAGACATAAGTGAAAAATTGTTTGTTGATAACACATACATTGATGTGCTTGATTGAGCCAACAGACAGTGTATTTTGGATGAAAAATTCATTTTGTATACTGTAATGATGTATAGCATATTAATGTTAAAAATAAAAATAAATTTAAAAAAATCAGTTGACTATGTCTTTTTTTTTTTTGAGAGGTTTTCACTATAGGGTGTCTGTTAGTATACAAAAATAAATTTAAAGAAAAGAGAAATAAATAAAAAGAAATTCTAATTAAAAGAATGAAAGAAAGAAGGAACAAAGAAAGGCAAGCGCCAACAAAGTGGCCTTTCTACCTGGCTATTGCTGTGTATGGGAGGGGGAAACTGCTTCAGACTTCACAGCCATAAATTTGAATCTAGAGGCCCAAAACAGGCAGAACTGTAGATTGCTATAAACTTTCTGTCCTAGGTGTAAAAAAAGGCAAAGATTAACAAGAGAAAAGCCCAAGGATGGCAGAGAACTATTTTTTCAAAAAGAAAATAAAGTTAGAATGGACAAAGAAGACCAAGAGGAAACAAAGCTGCCTTCCTACCTGACTTGTATCAAGTCCGGGAGGGGTACAGAGACACAGAAGACAAAGACTGCCAAAAGTGAAGATTGATGCAGCTTTCTGCACTAGAGGAGAATAAGACAGGGATTAAGAAGAGAAAAGCCCAAGGAGGGCAAAGAGTCATTTTTCAAAATGTTTAATACATGTTTAAAAGAAAGAGAGGAGAGCAAAAAAAGGATAAAAACAGCCTTTCTACATGGCTAGTGCCATGTAGAAACTGGATGCAGGAGACTTTACAGTCATGAAGATGAACACAGAAGCCAAAAATACCAGAAAGGGTGGAGATGGCTAGGAGCTTTTTGTGCCAGGTGAGAAAAGAGAGAAATTAACAAAAGAAAACACAAAGGAGGAAGAGAGATGTTTTTCTCAAAAGAAAAAGAAAGTTAGAAGATACTCAAGTGAGCAAGAAGGAGCAAAGCAGTCTCCTTACCTTGCTAGCACTGGGTCTGGAAGTGTGACACTGGCTGGGGTAGGTTTCACACCCATAAAGTTGAACCCAGAAGCCCCAAACAGGCACAAATAGAGATGGCTAGAATCTTTCCTTCCTAGGTGAGAAAAAAGACAGAGATGGCACTAGAAACCACTAGAAAAACAGAGAGCTGTTTTAAAAATAAAATTAGAAGAAATAGAGAAGTAGTGGGAGCAAAGCAACATTCCTGCCTGGATATCACTGGGTCTGGGAGAGGGACGATGGCTGGGGTAGACTTCAGAGGCATTAAGTTTAACCCAGAGGCCCAACAAAAGCAAAGGTGAAGATGGCTAGCACCTTTATATTCTAGGAGAGAAAAAAGAGATTAATAAGAGAAACTTCAAGGAGGAAAGATTCTTTTATTCAAAAAGAAAAAAAAAAAAAGCTAGAAAAGACAGAGGAGAGCAGGAAGAGCAAACCAGCCATTCCTCCTGGCTATTGCTGGGACTGGGATGGGGGGACAGGGACAGGAGCTTGGAGAGAGTTCCCAACTGAGAAGTTCAGTGCCAACACAGATAAAGAGGGAGATAGCTAGCAGCATTCTGTCCTAGATAAGATAAAAGACAGAGATTATCAATACAAAAGACAAAAGAGGGATGAGAGCTGGTCTTTTTTTTTTTCTCAAAAAGAAAAAAAAATTTTGAAGGGAGAGAGGACAGCAAAAGTGAGAAAAGCAGTCATCGTACATGGCTGCCGCAGGGTTTGGGAGGGAGGCACAGCTAAGGGAGACTTAAAATCTGAGAAGTTGGACACAGAGGACCAAAACAGGCAAAGGTGGAAATGGCTAGAAGCTTTATGTCCTAGGTAAAAAATGCAGATGAAGGTTGGAGGACACTTTCCAAAACAATCAAGTGTCATGGGCAGGTTGGAAAGTGAGAAGAGTTTTTCCTTTATTAGCTCAATTTGCTTTGAGAATATGGAGCACGCAAGAGGTAAAGAGTGGAAATCCACAGACAAGTTAGAATATGGAAAGTCTAAGTGTGAACAAGTGTCTGAAACTGAAGAGCAATAGTGGGCTTTCAGTCAACCAAGCACATCTACAGGCTTACTGGCAACCTCAGCAAAGGGGATAAAACAAAAAAAGATCCGCAAAGAATGACAAAGGTTCCTGCCCAAAAGAGAAGGCAAAAAGCAATGACAGCCTATACCCTCAGAAAAAAGACACCAATTCCCCCATTGCCCTCTAAACTGCCACCAGTCAACCAGCTTTACCGAGACATCCTGCGAGGTTGGGGCCAACAGTGAATGTCAGCTCCAAAGGTCAGACATTAGATGCATATAGGAGACTGTGTGCCTCTACTTATCCAAGACAAAAGGATATTCCTTCCACAGCAAAAGGAGCCAGGATTGAGTCATTATTATAAAGAAAATTAAAGATGGGCAGAGAGAAAGTATCTGCAGAAAGTCCTCAGGAAGGGATGTATTCTGAAAGGACTAATTCTCTGGAAGTGACTCCTGCTCTGCAGAGGCTTTGTCTAACCCAAAGAGTCTGCAGTTCTCCTCGAGGGAGTTAATACAATTGAGGTGACAACCTCTCCCCCAGAGGCTGTGCTGGCCTTGTGGGCCAGAATTTCATGTGTGGCTGGGAAAACAGAGGCAGAAGAAACAGAAGCTGTGGAATTCCCCAAAGAGGCCTGTGGTGTCAGGTGCTATGTGTGGTCCATGGGAGAAGTCTCCCTGCAAACACAGCTGGTTGGGTTCACCTGAAGTTTCCTGCTGGACAAGCCTGGGTTCCTGAGAAGCAAAAAGGGAGTGTGTGTGTCCTCTTCCTACTACCAGCCTGCAGTTTCTCACCCCTCACCTGGAGGACAATATGTTGTACCTGAAATGTGTGCAAAGGGACAAGGTCCTAATGAAGAGTTTCCAGTGGGATTAGAATACCAGGAAAAGGGCACATCCACGGCTGTAATTCATGTTAGAAAAATTTGAATGGTCCACTACACTGTGACCCAGACAGCTGAATGGTCCTCCACACTGGCCAAGCTTCTTTATGCTCAGAAGCAATGCAGACTGGTTGGATGCAGGGGGTAACATTGGATATCCCTACAGTGCTTGCTGTCTCCAAGGTTGGGGTTCAGAGACTTGGAATATGGAAAAGACCTTAACAAAGGACCATCCATTCCATTATTTAGATGAAACATTCCTACCAGCAAATGTCTACCCTGCTGAATGAGAAAGGACTTCAGCAGCTATGGGAATTCAGTGGCGCCATGGAGGACATGGGACAAGAAAGTCATTTGCTTTGTGTTTGATTTTTTTCTCATAAGGATACTGATGACTTAGGAGATGTTCCATTCTGATTGTAAATTTAGTAAATGTGTGTATATATATATATATGTGTGTGTGTGTGTGTGTGTCTATGTGTGTGTGTTTGGGTATATATACACACATATGGATTATATATATACACACACACATATATATGTATATATATGTATATACACACACACATAAGGATATTTTACATATATATACATATATATGTGTGTGTATATATGACAGAGACCTGTTTTTCAAAAAGAAAAGAAAAGTTAGGTGGGACAGAGGAGAGAAAGAGGGTCCAAAGCAGTCTTCTTTTTGGGCTAGCACTGTGTCTGGAAGTGGGACACTGACTAGTGTATTCTTCACACCTGTTAAGTTGAACCCAGAAGCTCAAAACAAACAAAGGTGGATGTGGCAAGCACTTTTCTTTCTAAAGTCACTAAAAAGAGAAATTCTAACAAGAGAAAAAGCCAAGGAGGGGTGACAGCTCTAGGAAAAACAAGAAAAAAAAATTTAGAAGGGAAAAAAGGAGATTACTTCCTGGTTAGTGCTAAGTCTGATAGAGGGACACTTGCTTGGGGAAACTTTAAAGTCCTGATGCTGAACACAGAGACCCACAAAAGCAAAATGGCAGTAGCTAGCACCTTTTGTCACAGGAGAGAACAAAAAAAGAGATTAACAAGAGAAAAGCCCAAGGTAATGCAAGAGCTATTTTTTCAACAATAAATGGAAAGTTTGAAGATACTGAGAAGAGCAAGAGAGAGGAAAGCAGTCTCCCTACATGGCTAGGTCTGGGATGGGAAGGGGTACTGGCTGGGGAAGACTTTATAGCTGTGAAGGGAAACCCAGAGGCACAAAACATGTAAAGGTGAAGATGAATAGTCTTTATGTTATAGGTTAAGGAAAACAGAAAGATTA
>NW_006199477.1:0-10560 GCF_000334495.1 Tupaia belangeri chinensis
TGTTTTTGCAACTTACTTTGCAGGCTCTGCATGGTGACAGAGTAGATAGCAAACTGAATGGCAGTATTGGAAACAGTATGGCTCGCCATGGATTTGGGTCCCCTGGTTGACTTAAAGACATAGCAATCATGTGTTCATATGCCCAACATCCTGTCAAACTGGAGGGCTAAGGAAAGGGAATCGTGCTATGAGAAAACTGTCACAAATGAGTCTCTCTCACATATACACAAACGTTCTCTATCAGGAAAATAAAATCAATTTAAAAATAAATTTACTTTGGGCATTAATGGGTAAATTGACTATGTCATAGAAATAATGATAATCTTTTCACTAAATAATCTGGTAGATTAAATGATTAAAGGAATATACTTGCAAAACAAAATACAATCATGCTTTACTCAATGACAGATGTGTTCTGAGAAATGTGTCATTCGGACATTTTGTCATACAAACAGCGTAGAGTGTACTTACACAAATGCAGAGGGTATGGCCTACTATACACCTAGGCTATACGCTATAGCCTATTGTTTTTGGGCTACAGATTTATATAGTATGTTACTGTACTAAATACTGTGGGCAACTGTGACACAATGGGAAATATTTGTGTATTCAACATATCTAAACCTGGAAAAAATACAGTAAAAATATCATATAAAAGATAAAAATATGGTATGACTATACAGGGCATTTATAATAAATGGAACTAGTAGAATTGAAAGTTGTTCTGTATGAGCCAGTGAGTGAGCGATGAGTATATGTGAAGGCTTAGGACATTTTTATACACTATGGAAGACTTTATAAACACTACCCACATAGTATAGTGTACCATGCTTAGTGTACTACACAATAATTACTAAATTAATTTTAAATATCTTCTTTCTTTATGAACAAATTCTCTTAGTGTAACATTTATACTTTAGAAACATTTTCATCTTTTAAAATGTTTTGACTCACACATTGTATAGCATACAAAAATGATTTCTTCCCTTATCCTACCTTATATATTTTTTCTATTTTTTTAACTTATCTTCTTTTTTTGTTTGCTTTTAAAATTGTTGGTTAAAAACTAAGAAGCAAATTTACACGTAAATGTAGACCCACAGAGGAACAGGATCATCAATATCACTGAATCCCATGTTCCCACTGGAAGGGCCATGATGAACAAAATAATAGGAGCTTAAATCAAGCGCAATTGAAAATGAAGCAGTGAAGTGATGTACGAGGCTGCTGCCAGTGTAACATGATGAGCTGTTCTATGGCAAACTTCTAAAAATTATAAGTAGAAGCAGTAAACTCTGACTGAGGGTAGACATCTAAGAGTGAAATTACTGGTCATAGGAATTTATCAGCTTTATTATAATCTAAGAAATCAGCAATAAGAGACCAAACTGTTGATGTATAGCTCATAAATGTGATTGTTTTAAATTTTAGCAATTAAATGAACAGATTAATACGATATAATGTTCCTTATTTTATTTTTACTTAGTTCCCTTTTCTATGATACTCTCTTCCACGTTTCATCCCCCACCAAAAAAAACCATTGGAAGTAAATGGTGTGGCGCTGTGCTTTTATACAAGATGGTGTAAGAGTGATCAGTTGTACAAGATATAATAGATTGAAAAATTAATCAGAATTGATTTGGCTCTCTTCAAATGTTAAATTAACAGACAAATAAATAAAATCAGTGTTAGAATTGAAGTCTATAAGCTAAAAAGTTAAATTAAGATCTGAAAACAAAACAAAAAAATTATAGTTTACAAAGAAAACTTCTAGAAGATGGAAACTACAAAGTTTGAGATCAAGTCTATGATGGGACAAATTAACAGCAGAGAGGATAAGAATGAGGTTTAAATTGTTTGAAGACATTATAGGAGAAAATATCCAAATTTGGGGAAATCTGTAAATACTCAGTTCCAGGAGGTGAAATAAACCACAAAAACAAGAAGGATGAAGAAAAGCTTACTAAGACAAATTACAATCAAATTGCTTGTAGCTAGAGATAAAAGAGAAAATCTTAGAAACACTCAGGAAAAATAGGCATGATATTTTAATATTAGTATGACAAAAGACTTCTCATATGAAGCAATAAAAGCATAAAGATAAACATTTTTAAAATGCCAAAAGAAAAGAGAAAAAATTATCTTCCTAGAATTACATAGCTTGTATGAATATTTTTCAAAACAATATAAGGAAGATGGTTGACTAAAACTGAAAATTTTGTAGACAGAAAATACAGGAAAAATACAAAAATTAACTTGCAGTCTGGACATTAACTAAAAGTTCTTGCAATTGGAGGAATATTTATTTAAGAAAGATAGCTGAATCTGGTTAAGAACAGTGAATTTTGTGGTGTTTTAACTCGCCCTATTCTGACACTTCTCTCCAGCTATGAAGTAGCCTTGAAAACCGAGAGGCTCACAACCTAACCATAGCAGTTGTGAAACCACTACCTTAGAAGCCACTGAAGAAAAGTAGTACGAGTTTTGAGATTCTCAGAGAAATATCACTATTTTACCTGTCATCTCCTTTACAGGGTTTGTCTTTATACCTGACTCAGGTCTTGCTAAGTGAAAAAGAAACTGTAGCACATGACAAAACCTATCAGCAGTAGTTGGTTAATATTGCAGCCACTCGAGAAAGAGATACAACTCAGACAAGGAGATTGGCCAGAAAACGTATATGGAAAATCTTTGGAATGATTTGTCTGTAAGATTTGAAAACCACAGTATATTTCTGGAGCTCTAGAAGGCTGTATATATGTGAAAGATTGTGGCTAGTCAAAAGAAAGATCTGAGGGCCAGCAGATTGCATAGTGGTTATGTCACTGGACTCCCACATGGCCGACTGCAGCTTGAGTGACGGACCCAGTGGCCTGAAAATCATGCCAGGTACATGTGCGTGTGTGCCCAAGATCCCAGGAGTAGAATAGATGAGAAGAGATTGTTGGGTGGCCATCTCCCAGGGATGCACATGTGCCCTATGGCAAAAAGTCTTAAAAGAAAAAAGAAAGAAAAAGAAAGAAAGACCTGAGAAGACCCTACAGTTTACCTCTGGATGATCTTGAGGCTCACAGCAGCAGAAAAATTAAGGATTAAGCAGAAGTTTAAATGTCTCCATTTTTTTAAAAAAGAATTCCTTGACTAAAAGTGAGAGAATTATTGGCTCCAGAAACCTAAGCAAATCTGTCCACTCAGTGACCACTGAGATAACTGTCTTCAGTGCCACACATGAGCAAGATTTAATTGCATAGATTGAACAGAATTATTCCAGGAAATTCTAATTAGTTTAGGAAAGCTGAAGTAAACAAATACAACAAAATAAGCAGCAGCAATAACTGCCACGATAATAACAACAAACAATAAGAAATCCATGAGGTTGGAGGAAGGATAGATTTCATTCTCAGAATCAAAAACATTACATTATCAAACCAGCAGTATTACAGAATAATTTCAAAACATTCAAACTCTAAGAGTAAGAGTCATACACAGTGAGACAAATGGATTGCATCATGGTTACGTTGCTGGATTCCCACATAGTCAACAGTGATTCGAGTCCTTGATCTAACAGCTTAAAACTCACACTGGTCACATGTACATGCCTGCCCATTTTCCTCCTGAGAGGAAAATGGAAGAGAAGGGATTGAGGTGTGGTCATGCTCCCTGGGGAGAGATTTCTCACTTTCTATCTCTTTCTGTCACTCCGGTGAGTGCACATGTCCTATAGCAAAAATCTCTCTTAAAAAGAAAAAAAAAAATTATGTCACTGGACTCCCACATGGCCGACTGCAGCTTGAGTGACGGACCCAGTGGCCTGAAAATCATGCCAGGTACATGTGCGTGTGTGCCCAAGATCCCAGGAGTAGAATAGATGAGAAGAGATTGTTGGGTGGCCATCTCCCAGGGATGCACATGTGCCCTATGGCAAAAAGTCTTAAAAGAAAAAAGAAAGAAAAAGAAAGAAAGACCTGAGAAGACCCTACAGTTTACCTCTGGATGATCTTGAGGCTCACAGCAGCAGAAAAATTAAGGATTAAGCAGAAGTTTAAATGTCTCCATTTTTTTAAAAAAGAATTCCTTGACTAAAAGTGAGAGAATTATTGGCTCCAGAAACCTAAGCAAATCTGTCCACTCAGTGACCACTGAGATAACTGTCTTCAGTGCCACACATGAGCAAGATTTAATTGCATAGATTGAACAGAATTATTCCAGGAAATTCTAATTAGTTTAGGAAAGCTGAAGTAAACAAATACAACAAAATAAGCAGCAGCAATAACTGCCACGATAATAACAACAAACAATAAGAAATCCATGAGGTTGGAGGAAGGATAGATTTCATTCTCAGAATCAAAAACATTACATTATCAAACCAGCAGTATTACAGAATAATTTCAAAACATTCAAACTCTAAGAGTAAGAGTCATACACAGTGAGACAAATGGATTGCATCATGGTTACGTTGCTGGATTCCCACATAGTCAACAGTGATTCGAGTCCTTGATCTAACAGCTTAAAACTCACACTGGTCACATGTACATGCCTGCCCATTTTCCTCCTGAGAGGAAAATGGAAGAGAAGGGATTGAGGTGTGGTCATGCTCCCTGGGGAGAGATTTCTCACTTTCTATCTCTTTCTGTCACTCCGGTGAGTGCACATGTCCTATAGCAAAAATCTCTCTTAAAAAGAAAAAAAAAAAAGGTTCATACATATTAAAAATGAACTCAATTAAAAAGCCTCAGTAGCCCCAGAAATTAATCTTACTAGACACAATTTTTGTAATTCCTTGAGTCTGATGCGAAACATTGATATACATATACAAATAGTTCAACAACTCACAACTAAAATAAACATACCTTCATACCTAGGTGCATCATACATTTTCAAAAGCTAGATACAAAAAAAAATTATGATGGAGGAAAAAATTACTCACTATATAGAAAGAATCTTCAATATGTTTCTAAATGTACTGTTGGGGGCTAGCAGGTGGCATCATGGTTAAAGCACTGGACTCCCACATGACTGACCCTGGTTTGAGTCCTGGATCTTTCAACTTTAAACTCACTCTGGCTATAGGTGTGTGCATTCCAGGAGGAAAATCAAGAAGGGATTGTAACCCAGGGGGTTGAAAACAAGTGTTGAGAAAGTGATTCCTCACTTTTTCTCCCACTCTCTCTCTTTTTCTTTTGCTGGCAAGCTCACACTCCCCATGGCAAAAACCTTAGGGAAAAAAAGTACTTTCATAGTATTAAAGATGAGAAAAGAGTAAGTATTAAAAGTGTTTAAGTGAAAGACTCTCAGGCAAATATTCTAATTCTAGAAAAACTACTTCAAAATAAAAAAAAAAATGGATAAAATAAAGACAATCCCAGAGTCAAAAGAAAAGAATAGAGGTGTCCCTCAAGAAGAGCAAAGGGAGTTCTTCATAATGAAATAAAGAACATAAAACAAAGACTCAGTGTATATGAAGATATAAAGAACTTGAGTAAAGTTAACTATACAGGTAAATATAAATACAGTGTATACAATTTTGTTGTTAACAATTTCTTCTCTCACGAGATTTAAGTAATTTAAAAAAGATACACATAAGCTTATGTGTGAAGATTTAATATGCCAATAGTAACAAAAAAAAAAAGAGAGTGTTAGTAGGAGAAAACACAGCTATATTGTCACAAAGTTTTTATGTGCTGCATTTGAAAGGAAGATGTTAATGGTAGTTTCCAAGGCAACTAGTATGAAAACAGCTTGAATATTAGAAAAGTGCAAACAAGAACACACACAAAAACAGATTTAAATATAGAAGTCTATAAAAATATTAACACAAAAAACAGAAGAGCAGAAATGACATGCCATAAGATATAGATAAAAATGACAATATAACAGATTTAATTTTTACCTTGTTTATAATACATTAAACATAGATAAATTAAAAACTGCAATTAAGGGACCAGCAGATTGTGAAATGGTTATGTTGCTAAACTCCCATACAGTTGACCACAGCTTGAGTCTCAGATCCAGTGGCTTAAAATTCATGCTGAGTGCATGTGCATGTGTGACCAAAATCCCAAGAGGAGAATGGAGAAGGGACTGTGGCATGACCATACCCCTGGAGGGTGATTTCTTGCCTTCTGTCTCTCTGTCTTACTCTGTCTCTCTGATGAGTACATGTGCTTGACAGCAAGAAATCTCTTTAAAATAAAAAACAAAATACAAACAAAACTGCAGTCGAAAAGCAGATATTGAAAGAATTAATAAAAAATGGTCAAATTTTATTTTGTCTATAAGAGATATACATTAGATTCAAAGATAGAAACAGGTAGGAAGTAAATTTGCAAAAAGATATACTACATAAACAATAACTAAATGAGATCTGGACTTGCTGTATTACTATAAATGCCAAAAAGTCTTTAAATTAAATATTATAATTACAGAAAGATTATATCCTGTTAAAAGTATGGATTAATGATATGCATATAATATTATAAAAATCCACCTAACTATAGAGCTCCAGAATACCTGAAGAATAACTGACAGAATTGAAGAAAAGAGGTCAATTGGCTATAATAATTGGAGACTTAAATATTTCATCTTTAATAATAAATAGAATGATAAAGCAGGAGATCAATAATGAAATACAAGACTTGAACAACGTTATCATTAAAGCTAACCAAATGAACACCTTGCATCATTTCATCAAAGCAGCAGAAATAAACACTGTGTTCAAGTGAACATGAAAAGTTCTCTGGGATAGGTCTTATATGACATATGCCAGACCATGTAGAAACAGCATATTTTGGGTTGAAATCATCAAGTATGCTCTGGATTACAATGGCGTTAACCTAGAAAGCAATAATAAAATACTCAAACAGCACATGGAATAATGTTCACTGTTATTAGCCACTAGAAAAATGCAAATTAGAACCACAATGAAATATCACTACACACCTATTAGAATGATCTATATTAAAAAGACTGACAATGTCATGTGTTGACCAAGGTTTGAAAGAAGTAGAAATCTCACATACTTCTGTGGGAATAGTAAACTGATTAGATCACTTCGGGAAAGAACTTGTCAGATTTTTTGTTTCAACATTAAAAGTAAGATGTTAATGGTATTTTCCAAGGCAACTAGTATGAAAACAGCTTGAATATTAGTAAAGTACAAACAAGAACACACACGAAAATAGATTTAAATATAGAAGTCTATAAAAATATTAACACAAAAAAAGAAGAGCAAAAATGACATGCCATAAGATGCACGTATATAAACGACAAAATAACAGATTTAAATTTTACTTTCTTTATAATACATTAAACATTAATAAATTAAAAACTGCAATCAAGGGACCAGCAGATAGCATAATGGTTATGTCCTTAAACTCCCACATCGTTGACCACAGCTTGAGTTTCAGATCCAGTGGCTTAAAACTCATGCTGGTTGCATTCTGGAAAGAGAGAGAAAGACAGAAAGAGGGAAAGTGAGAAATCATCTCTTAGGGGCATGACCATGGCAAAATCCCTTCTCTTCCATTTTCCTCTCAGTATCCTGGATGAGTATGCAGACACACACACTGGAGAGCCGCAAGGTCCGGGATCCAGTTGCCTTAATCTCTAGGTCACCTTCTGGTCCAAGATTACCCAGTTTGTTAAAAACCTTAAATGTCTACTTTCCATATGATTTAGCCACCTCAATCCTAGATATTTATCCCAGGAGAAAAAAAAATTGTGTGTGTAAACAAACTTGTAAACAATCTCTCATAGCATCTTTCAATCATAACACTTTTATATGTAATAGATTAAAAACAAAAAAAAATCACAAATGTCCCACCAACAGAGAATGTACAAATAAGTCATGGTGCATCATGAAACACTACTAAACAATAAAAAGGATGAAACATCGATATAATCATACCATGTATTAATCTCAAAATAATTACATTGAAGGAAACCAGAGAGAGTACACATTTTAAAATTTCATGTACGTTTAATAGAGTAGCAAATTCAAACTAATCGACATGATCAGAAACAGAGTAGTGGTTGTCTGGGAATAAAGTGAAAATTTCAGAGAAAGGAAATAGAGAGGATTACAAAGAGATACATAGAAACTTTGGGAGATATCGGGAACCAGCAGTTAGCCTAATGGCTATGTCGCTGGACTCCCATGTAGCTGACCACGGTTTGCGTCCCAGACCCGGTGGCTTAAAATTCACACTGGGCACGTGTGCGTATGTGCCCAAGATCCTGAGAGGAGAATGGAGGAGAAGGGATTGCGGCATGACCATCCCCCCTGGGGGGTGATTTCTCACTTTCTGTCTCTATGTCTCTTTCTGTCTGTCTGGCGAGCACACACGCCCTATAGCGAAAACCTCTCCAAAAAAAATTTAAAAATAAAAAGAAACTTTGGGAGATATGGAATATATTCACTGTCTTGATCATGGTGCTGTTACAGAGATGTACATACATTTACAACTTGACTTAATTCCGTTTTATCTATGTGTATCCTATGGTACATTAGTTTTACCTCAAGAAACACAAAAGCAATGTGTGCTTTGACCTAATTACAGATGATTCTCCTCATGACAGGTCAAATATCTCAGTAGACCAAAATCCACCAAATGCAGTGGATCATGAATGGTTTCCTCCAAGAAAACAGGAGCTTGAAAGATCACTTGCTGTGAGGCTTAATTAGCAAAATGTACATTGAAACTCTGAAAGAATGAAACTTTGAATTTTATTCCGGTAACAAAGACACAGGTTCATAATAACTACCAGTGCATACTTACCCTATATTTACAAAAATAAAGTTTGTGGCTCTTAAGTACTATCCATAAAAGTAATGAAAACGTTTTTTACAAGACAACTTATTTTTTGAATAGTGCTTTTGTACTATTCTTTTAGCACCATTTTGTCTAAATTGAAGATATTTTCCATCAGTAGCTAGACATGCAAACAGCATGAGTACCCCTTACCTTCCTCCCGAATAATGTATCCTAGAATTTTGGTTCCCTTTCCCAAGAAGACTAGAAAATGTTATATATTCCACACACAAATCAAGTCATAAGCATTGTTTCCAGAGGGTTCTCAACTAAAAAAAGAAAAACTAAAGTTGTATCTCTTTTTGTAATGGAAGTACATTAAACATAAACTCTGACAAGAGTTAAAACAGCAAGATTGCACTTACATTGTATAATCACTACACAAAAGACCAATAATCACTTTGTTCAAAAGAGATAATGCAGCATAATATAAGTAGTAGTTTAAGCAATTATCCAGAAGAACAGTTAATCATCACCCTCAGTTCACAGCCTTTTGTTTCTCACAAACACACATGTCAGATTATAATTAAATGCACTCACACTGTTGAGGGCAGAGTGAGTGTCCTGAGTTGAAATGTTGGAACCAAAATGAAAAAATACAATGCAGACAAGTTTAGACACAGCTTTTTGACTGTGTCTGCCTGGTATGGGGTCCTGGTTGACAAATTGGCTATAGAAAGGTGAAACCACACTGGAATAAATTATTTATGGAAAAGAATAATTATGTCTACAGAAAAGTTATGCTATATGGTTTACAAAACTACCAAATATGGACTTTCTGTATAAATTATTTTCCAGGTATAAATTTCTTTGAAATCAGATTGATAGGAAAAAATAATTTGTTAGTGCACAGATTTTTCAAACTGATGAGAATGATAATAAAGACATAGAACATATATTGTATCTGTATATCTTTTTTGTTTTTGATAAACAGTACTATAGAGTTATAATTTTGCAGATACAGTACCAAACATGCTTAAATATAGTATGTCACTATTGTAGGAGACAGAAACAATCATCAAGAAACAAAATTATATTCACTTGTGTTGAAATTGACATTTTTATACTGTTTTAGTGTTTGGTGACTAATTAAGGGTAATAAATACTTTGTAAATGTTCAGTGTTGAATACTATCTATCAGTATAGTGGAATAGATGGTAAAGTATCTTGTTCTTCGAAGACACACATGAGTTAATCATTATTGATGGTTTTATGTATGGTAATCAAGTAGAGGTTATTCAGGCTAGGCAGTCAGGAAAATAAGGTAATCAAAATGGAATACTGACTGAGACAAGGAGATCTTGAAACCAGGCAGTCTACCCCAAACCCATCAGTCCACTATAACCTGTTGGAAAAATAACTTTACTTCCTGCTCTGTGTCCCTCTAGCCCATATCTATACCATCCTTTAGAGGCATATAAACAAAATAATTAAGAGGCAAGGACTCAAGACAGGACAACTCCTAAATTTAGAATTTTAAGGGGAGTTAACAGAAACTATAGGCCAATTATTTAAATAGGTAGAAAAGAACAGCTTCCAAAGTTGGTCCATTCTAAGAAAACCATGCTTGGGACCAAAAGACAATCTTAACTCCCTATCCAAAAAATGCAAGAATTTTTTCCAGGTTCCACCACATCTCAGAAAGAAGGTAATGGTGTTTTATGTCTCAAAACTTTTAGGCTGGGGACCAGCAGGTAGTGTGGTGATTGAGGTGCTGGACATTCCCACATGGCCGACCATGTTCAAGTCC
>NW_006199477.1:11240-41572 GCF_000334495.1 Tupaia belangeri chinensis
TCTCTTTCTCTCTCTCTCTGTGTCTCTCTCTGGTCAAATTAAAATAAAATGAATGAATAAATAAAATTAAATAAATAATTAAAAAAAAACAACTTTTAGGTAAAGAGTGACCTTCCTTTTAGGTCTCGTGACCTTCCTACCAGTCCAAAATTAGAAAGAATAACCAGACCCATCCAGCATATGACACCCCTCCCCCACCACCAGGAGGAAAACACACTCACCACCTGGAAACAAGCATGGACAAAGCCCCTGTGACCCAGATAGAAACCCCTCACTCCAGATTCTCTTAGCAACCCTCTGGCCCCACTCTCTGCTTGGGAGCTCTGCTCTGTCTTCTCTCTCTTGATTAACTCTGCTTGCTTACCTATGTCTGTGTCTCCAATTCTTGATGAGCTGATGACAAGAAGCCATGTTCTGCCATGGGTTCTAGGCTTTATCCCTCATCAGTAATGTGACATTGATTTCTATATACTTAATTCTAACTGAACCTTTACTACTACATTCTTGAGCTATACATTCAACGATATACTGGAATACTACCTCCCAAACTGTAATGTGCTTACAAATCTCCTGGAACTCCTTCTAAAAATGCAGATTCTGAGTTAGTAGCCCTGGAATGCAGGCTGATAGTTTACATTTCTTTTCTTTCGTTCTTTCTCTTTCTTTTCTTTCTTCTTTCTTTCTCTTTCTCTCTCTTTTTATTTTTTATTTTTATTTTTTGGAGAGGTTTTCACTATAAGGCACGTGCACTCGCCAGACAGAGAGAGACAGAGACAGAAAGCGAGAAATCATCCCCCAGGGGGGATGGCCACGCCGCAATCCCTTCTCCATTCTCCTCTGGGGATCTTGGGCACACACGCACATGCGCCCAGCGTGAGTTTTAAGCCACCGGGTCCAGGACGCGAACCGTGGTCGACTACGTGGGAGTCTAGCGACATAGCCATTACGCTAACTGCTGGTTCCTCTCTCTTTATATTTTTTAAGAGAGATTTTTGCTATAGTGCAAAATACGTGCTTACCAGAGAGATTGAGAGAGAGAGAGAGACAGAAAGGGAGAAAGCAACCTTGGGGGGGGGGTTGTCCACCCACAATTCCTTCTCCTGCATTCTCCTATCAGGATTTTAGACACACACATGGATGCACCCGACATCAGTTTCAAGCCTTTGGGTCCAGAACTGGAACTGTGTAGACCATGTGGGAGTCTAGCGATGTAACCATGATACCATCTGCTGGCCCAGATAACTTACATTTCTAATGAGCCTAGAGGTAATTCTGATCCTATTGGATCCCACCTTGGTCCAAGGCTCTAGGTAACCCCCACTTACATTTCTGACAGATATTTTAAACTCAATCAAGAGAAAAAATGAATAAAGCCTTAAACTCCAAACTTAACTCCATTTCATGTGCTGTGCATGCCTTAAATCCTGACAGGATAGACAAACTGATGAGAAGGGATTAGGGATTGACCATGCCCTATTGGAGGGATGCTTTCTCTCACTGTCTCTCTCCTTATCTCTCTGTTTATTTGTCCCTCTCTGGCAAGAATATGTGCCCTCTGACAATTAACTTTTTAAAATTTCTTACAACAGGGACCAACAGTTAGCGTAATGGCTTTGTCACTGGACCCCCACATAGTCAACCGTGGTTCGCGTCCTGGACCCGGTGGCTTAAAACTCATGCCGGGTACATGTGTGTGTGTGCCCAAGATCTCCAGAGAAGAATGGAGGAGAAGGGATTGCAGTGCGGCCATCCCCTCTGGGGGATGATTTCTCGCTTTCTATCTCTCTGTCTCTCTCTGTCTGTCTGGCGAGTGCACACTTCCTATAGCAAAAAAAACTTCTAAAAAAATTTCTTACAACAATATTGTAGTTTTCAAAAAATAATTTTGCATTTTTAATAAATATATTATGTTTAAGAATTAGTTAACTTTATTTATTTATTTATTAACTATTTACTTTTTAATTTGTCCGGAGAGGAACAGAGCGAGATGTGTGGGGGACATGAGATAGCAAGCTGCCATGTCCAGGACTCGAACTGAGGTCGACCATGTATAAGTCCAGCGTCCTTAACCACCACGCCACCTGCCAGCCCCAATATATTATTGTTTTTATATTATTGTAAATAGTATTGTTTTCTTATTTGCAATTTCATATTGTACATTGCAGTCATAGAAATTCTTTATGTGTATTTTTAACCAGTTTTGTGTATTATATTTTAAATTGATTGTATTTTTGTATGTTATATTTTATGTTGTCAATCATCAGTTTTTTTTTTTTTTTTACATGTAACCTGTATCCTGCAAACTAGCTTAATGCATTTATTAGTTCTAATTGTTTTTCATGGAATCTTTAAAATTTTCCATGTACCAGATGACATCCTCTGTAAACAGAAATAGTTTTATTTCTCTTCTTCTTCTTCTTCTTTTGTTTTTTTGTAGTTGAAGAGGTGGTGGTGGTTAATTGCCCTGGTTAGAATCTCTAGTACAATGAAGACTAGAAATCTGCAAAGTCAACATATTTGTCTTCTTTTGTCTTCTTGATGTTAGGGAGAAAGCATTCAGTACTTCACAAGTAATATGTTAGCTATGGGTTTTCTATGTACTCCATAGAAAATTGCATATGTTCCTTTTTATTCTTGTTTCAAAGATTTATTTTTTAATTATAATAGTGTGTTGAGTTTTGTCAAATGCTTATTCTATGACTATTGAGGTCATCATGTGTTTTTTTTTCCTCTATTTGTTGATACAGTGGATTTCATTCATTGATTTTTTAAAAGATATTTTTCTTTTGGGGACCAGCAAATAACTTAATGGTTATGTCACTAGATTCCCACATACATGACCATGGTTTGAGTCCCAGACCTGGTGGCTTAAAATTCACACCAGGCATGTGGGTGATCATGTCCAAAATTCCAAGAGGAGAATGGAGGAGAAGGGATTAAGGTGGCCACATCCCTCGGGAGTGGGGGTAATTTCTTACTTCCTATCTTTCCAGTGAGTGCATATGCCCGATAGCAAAAATCTCTCATTTTTTTTTTCTTTTTTCATGGTAGAATGCATATGTACACATGTGTGTGAGAGGTAGAAAGAGAGAGAGTGAGGGAAAATAGAAAGTATCCTTGGATAGGTCTGGTCACAACACATTCCCTCGCTTTTTCTCTTCTAGTCCATTAGATACTGCACACTCAAGTGTGTGCCTAGCATGCTTCAATCTGACCAGACCAGGGATCCCCACTGTGAGTACCACGTGGAATCCAGCTTCTCTCAAACACCACATTATTGCAATACTATGGACCTAGCACCTATTAATTGATTTTTGAATACTAAGTTAATCTTATGTTCCTGGCATAAAATCTGCTTGATCATAGAGTATAATCCGTTTTTCATTTTTTAGATTCTTTATTCTAATATTTTAGTGCGGATTATTGCATCTTCTTCATGATATATTGGTCTCCAGTTTTCATATCTTCTCAGGATAGCACTGGCCTCATAGAGTCATGTTGTGCATCATTTAGTTCTCTGAAGTGTTTATGAAAACTGATACTGGTTCTTAGTGAAATGTTTGACAGAATTTAAAATGAAACCAATTAGACCTAGAGTTTTCCATCTGAAAGTTTTGAATCTACTGATTCAATTGATTTTTTTATTATAGGTTCATTCATATTTTATATTCCATATTAAGTTCTGCATTTTTCATCTAGAAATTTGTTCATTTATTGTAAGTTTTCTAATCCATTGACATAACTTTTTCAAAGTATCTCTTTATAACTTCTTTTCTCCTCATAAGGTCGGTCGTAATTACTAGCTTTTATTCCTGATTTGAGAAATTTGAGTTTTCTCTCTCTCTTTTACTTATTTATTGGTCTATCTGACCTAAGTTTAGCAATTTTATTCATCTTTTCATAGTGTTGTAAATTTTGGTTTTGTTGATTTTCAGTATTGTTTTCTCTATTCTCCACTTCAGTAAATTTCACTCTAGTGTTTATTATTTTCTTTCATTTGCTTCCTTGAAGTTTAGTTTTTCTTCTCTTTCTAGTGCCTTAGAGTGCAGTTAGGCTATGTTTTGAGATCTTTTGTATTTTTTTTAAACATAGGTTTGCACCATTACCAATTTCTTTCTAAGCACCGATTTAACTACATCCTATGTTTTCAGTAATGTCATATATGACTATTTGCAATATTTTTTTATTAATTATACCTATTTTTTGTACTCTAACTGAAGTAACTGTTTTTATATCAATCTCTCAAATTTATTGGATTTGTTTTATGACTTAGAATATAGTCTATCTTCAATAATATTCCACAAGCATTTGAGAAAAGATATATTCTGCTATTGTTGAATGAATGCTTCATAAAAATGAGTGAATTCTAGTTGATTTCACAGTTGTTCAAGTCTTCTGTCTTTCTGTTGATCTTCTGCCTACTTGTCCTGTCCATTACCAAAAGTGGGTTAATAAAGTATCCAACTGCTGTTGTTGAATTGTCTATTTTTTCCTTCAATGTTGTTACTTTTATTCCTGGTATTTTGGGACTTTACTGTGGTTTGGTGTATATATGCTTATATTTGAGTCTTCCTTCCTAGTGGATCAACCCTTTTACCTTATAGAATGTACTTCTTGGGACCAGCAGGTGGCACGGTGTTTAAGGTGCTGGACTCTCCCACATGGCTGACCATGGTTTGAGTCCCAGACCTGGTGGCTTGATTTCTCGTCCTCCCCGCTCCCCCGCCCCCCGTGTCTCTGTCAAATTAAAACTAAGTGAATGAATAAATAAAATTTAGAAAAGAAAAAAAAATAATGTACTTCTTTTTCCTTAGTTAAAATGTTTGACTAAATGCATATTTTATCTGGTATTAGTATAGCCACTGCAGCTTTCTTTCTTTTTTTTTCTTTTTTAATATTTTACATTCAATCACTATATATCCTTACAGCAAAAGAAATGAATTTTCCCAGCTTTAGTACACTGTACACTAGTCCAGTCAAAGAAATTACTATGCACTGCAGATTTCTTATGATTGCTATTGGCATGACAAATATTTTTCTATCCTTTTTCGTTTGACTTATTTTTCTAATTGCAAAGTGTGTCACCTATAAACAACGCATGGTTGAATCTTGTTTGTCATCCTATTTGACAATCTCAGCCTTTGGTTTTGATTGTCGAATCCATTAACACTTGATGTTATTATTGATATGGTTGATTTTATTTCTGTTATTTTACTTTGTTTTCTCATACCTCATATTATTTTTTGTTGCTCTATTCTTTTTTACTGCTATGTTTTGCATAGTTAGTATTTTCCAGTGTAACATTTTCATTCCCTTAGTGATTTGTCAGTATTGACACTAGCTGATAGAATCATCCTAAATTTTTATAATTGTAATTCATGTGAAATGTGGAATTATTTTCATATATCTATACCTTCTTTCATGTTTTTTACTATTATTATAAATAGTGCATCTATGTATGTTGCAAAGCCAACAATATGCTGCTGTAATGATTTATTTTTAAGTTTTTATGTTATTTAAAGAAGTCAAATGAAGGAAGGCAAGTAACTACATCCTTACACAATTTTTTATATTAATTTTCTTATTTACTATTATGGACTCTGCTATTTTGTCATGTGCATTCACATTACCATCTGGTATGTTTTTCTTACTCCAAAACAACTTTCCTTCTATTTATGTATTTTACCAACCATGTTATGTTATATCTGTTACATGCTCCAAAACATAATTATATAAATATTGGTGACTTCAACTGCTTTTAAAATATATTACAAGAACAAAAAAGAAACTCATTGATGCTATATTTAATAATTATGTAATTACTTTTTCAACGTTGTAATTTTTTATGTGAATTTGAATTCTGTCTGGTCTTTTGCATTTGGTCCAAAGTTTTCTTTTAGTATTTTTCATACTTGTGTCTGCCTGGAATTAATTATTTCAGTTTTACTTTATCTGGATTTTCTTTTTTTGTTGTTTGTTTAAGGTTTTTGCCATAGGATGCATGTGTTCACCAGAGAGACAGAGAGAGACAGTGAGAGATCAAGTTAGAAATCACCCCCAGGGACGGTGGTGCCACAATCCCTTCTCCAGTCTCCTCTTGGGATCTCACATTTCTGGCATAGTTTTCAAGCTATGAGGTCCAGGATTTGTACTTCAGTTGGCCATGTGGGTGTCAGTGATAGAACCACTATGCTGTCTTCTGGTCTCTTATCTGGAATATCTTAATGTACCTTTCTTTAAAAAAAATATAGTTTGTTAGATATAAGAGTCTTGGTTACTTGTCTCTTATCTTCTGTATTTTGAATATTATGCATTGCCTCCTCAACTTCTTTGTTCCAGAGAAGTAGTAAGATGTTAATATTTTAAAAACCTTTGTACACTATTTGTACATCATTTGTCTATTGCTCTTTCTAAGTTATGCTTTTGTCTTGGATTTTTAGAATATTTAATGTAATGTGTATATGTGTGGATTTTTTGTGTGTTTATTTTCCTGGGTGTTTGTTAGTCTCAGATGTGTAGATTATTGTGCATATAAACTTTGGGAAATTTTATCCAAAATTATTAAGAAACTTGTTCTACCTTTCTCTGTAGCTCTGTTTATATTTCTTTATTCCATTCTTCTTCTGTTTTTCCTTCAGATTGCATAATCTTTATTGAGTTATCCAATTTTTTCCCCACGGCTGAAATCTATGGTGAACCAGTTCAGTAAAATTTTTATTTCACTTTTTTATACTTTTCCACTGTTGATTTCCATCTTCCCCATAATTTCTGCCTTTACTGACATTCTTTATTTCATGAGACCTTGTCATCATGCCTTTACTTAGATTTTACACTGTGACTTCCTTTAGTACTTTGAATATCTTTACAATGACTTCTTTGATGTATTTGCTAGTTAAGTCTGATACATGAATCCTTACAGGCATTTTTAGGGGCCTGCTTTTTCTTCTGTATAATGGATCATACTGATTCTCCCCTCTGTAGCAGCATTATTATTTCTTACTTGTTTGGCAACTTTGCTGGTTTATTTCAGTGAAGTATATCTTCTTTGTGATGTGAAGACCAATGCTATATCTAACACAGATAACACAGCTTTTAAGTAATAATACTTTTAAGAAGACTATTTCTGAGTATGTTCTTCCCTGAACTCTATTCATCTCTGTTCCTCTGTTGGTGTCTTATTCAGTTGTTTGATTTTACTAATTGCTGATGTATTGTATTTTTGCTATTGTAAATGTCCTGGGCATAAATTGCTGTTCAATCTGATTCAATTAAATTTGGACCTCACATTAGGCCTCATTATCAGGACAATTTTTGTGGATTTTCCTGATCCCAGGAGGATGGTGATAAAATGTCTGTTTCCTCATCTCTATAGTAAACTAGCTGGACCTTGTTGCTCTCATGGAGCTACTATCCTCTTAAAATTTCTTAGCACCATAGTCTCCGTTATTTTTCAAAGTGCACTTATGCTTGAACTTGAGTCAACCGTGGTTCGCGTCCTGAACCCGGTGGCTTAAAACTCATGCCGGGTACATGTGTGTGTGTGCCCAAGATCTCCAGAGAAGAATGGAGGAGAAGGGATTGCAGTGCGGCCATCCCCTCTGGGGGATGATTTCTCGCTTTCTATCTCTCTGTCTCTCTCTGTCTGTCTGGCGAGTGCACACTTCCTATAGCAAAAAAAACTTCTAAAAAAATTTCTTACAACAATATTGTAGTTTTCAAAAAATAATTTTGCATTTTTAATAAATATATTATGTTTAAGAATTAGTTAACTTTATTTATTTATTTATTAACTATTTACTTTTTAATTTGTCCGGAGAGGAACAGAGCGAGATGTGTGGGGGACATGAGATAGCAAGCTGCCATGTCCAGGACTCGAACTGAGGTCGACCATGTATAAGTCCAGCGTCCTTAACCACCATGCCACCTGCCAGCCCCAATATATTATTGTTTTTATATTATTGTAAATAGTATTGTTTTCTTATTTGCAATTTCATATTGTACATTGCAGTCATAGAAATTCTTTATGTGTATTTTTAACCAGTTTTGTGTATTATATTTTAAATTGATTGTATTTTTGTATGTTATATTTTATGTTGTCAATCATCAGTTTTTTTTTTTTTTTTTACATGTAACCTGTATCCTGCAAACTAGCTTAATGCATTTATTAGTTCTAATTGTTTTTCATGGAATCTTTAAAATTTTCCATGTACCAGATGACATCCTCTGTAAACAGAAATAGTTTTATTTCTCTTCTTCTTCTTCTTCTTTTGTTTTTTTGTAGTTGAAGAGGTGGTGGTGGTTAATTGCCCTGGTTAGAATCTCTAGTACAATGAAGACTAGAAATCTGCAAAGTCAACATATTTGTCTTCTTTTGTCTTCTTGATGTTAGGGAGAAAGCATTCAGTACTTCACAAGTAATATGTTAGCTATGGGTTTTCTATGTACTCCATAGAAAATTGCATATGTTCCTTTTTATTCTTGTTTCAAAGATTTATTTTTTAATTATAATAGTGTGTTGAGTTTTGTCAAATGCTTATTCTATGACTATTGAGGTCATCATGTGTTTTTTTTTCCTCTATTTGTTGATACAGTGGATTTCATTCATTGATTTTTTAAAAGATATTTTTCTTTTGGGGACCAGCAAATAACTTAATGGTTATGTCACTAGATTCCCACATACATGACCATGGTTTGAGTCCCAGACCTGGTGGCTTAAAATTCACACCAGGCATGTGGGTGATCATGTCCAAAATTCCAAGAGGAGAATGGAGGAGAAGGGATTAAGGTGGCCACATCCCTCGGGAGTGGGGGTAATTTCTTACTTCCTATCTTTCCAGTGAGTGCATATGCCCGATAGCAAAAATCTCTCATTTTTTTTTTCTTTTTTCATGGTAGAATGCATATGTACACATGTGTGTGAGAGGTAGAAAGAGAGAGAGTGAGGGAAAATAGAAAGTATCCTTGGATAGGTCTGGTCACAACACATTCCCTCGCTTTTTCTCTTCTAGTCCATTAGATACTGCACACTCAAGTGTGTGCCTAGCATGCTTCAATCTGACCAGACCAGGGATCCCCACTGTGAGTACCACGTGGAATCCAGCTTCTCTCAAACACCACATTATTGCAATACTATGGACCTAGCACCTATTAATTGATTTTTGAATACTAAGTTAATCTTATGTTCCTGGCATAAAATCTGCTTGATCATAGAGTATAATCCGTTTTTCATTTTTTAGATTCTTTATTCTAATATTTTAGTGCGGATTATTGCATCTTCTTCATGATATATTGGTCTCCAGTTTTCATATCTTCTCAGGATAGCACTGGCCTCATAGAGTCATGTTGTGCATCATTTAGTTCTCTGAAGTGTTTATGAAAACTGATACTGGTTCTTAGTGAAATGTTTGACAGAATTTAAAATGAAACCAATTAGACCTAGAGTTTTCCATCTGAAAGTTTTGAATCTACTGATTCAATTGATTTTTTTATTATAGGTTCATTCATATTTTATATTCCATATTAAGTTCTGCATTTTTCATCTAGAAATTTGTTCATTTATTGTAAGTTTTCTAATCCATTGACATAACTTTTTCAAAGTATCTCTTTATAACTTCTTTTCTCCTCATAAGGTCGGTCGTAATTACTAGCTTTTATTCCTGATTTGAGAAATTTGAGTTTTCTCTCTCTCTTTTACTTATTTATTGGTCTATCTGACCTAAGTTTAGCAATTTTATTCATCTTTTCATAGTGTTGTAAATTTTGGTTTTGTTGATTTTCAGTATTGTTTTCTCTATTCTCCACTTCAGTAAATTTCACTCTAGTGTTTATTATTTTCTTTCATTTGCTTCCTTGAAGTTTAGTTTTTCTTCTCTTTCTAGTGCCTTAGAGTGCAGTTAGGCTATGTTTTGAGATCTTTTGTATTTTTTTTAAACATAGGTTTGCACCATTACCAATTTCTTTCTAAGCACCGATTTAACTACATCCTATGTTTTCAGTAATGTCATATATGACTATTTGCAATATTTTTTTATTAATTATACCTATTTTTTGTACTCTAACTGAAGTAACTGTTTTTATATCAATCTCTCAAATTTATTGGATTTGTTTTATGACTTAGAATATAGTCTATCTTCAATAATATTCCACAAGCATTTGAGAAAAGATATATTCTGCTATTGTTGAATGAATGCTTCATAAAAATGAGTGAATTCTAGTTGATTTCACAGTTGTTCAAGTCTTCTGTCTTTCTGTTGATCTTCTGCCTACTTGTCCTGTCCATTACCAAAAGTGGGTTAATAAAGTATCCAACTGCTGTTGTTGAATTGTCTATTTTTTCCTTCAATGTTGTTACTTTTATTCCTGGTATTTTGGGACTTTACTGTGGTTTGGTGTATATATGCTTATATTTGAGTCTTCCTTCCTAGTGGATCAACCCTTTTACCTTATAGAATGTACTTCTTGGGACCAGCAGGTGGCACGGTGTTTAAGGTGCTGGACTCTCCCACATGGCTGACCATGGTTTGAGTCCCAGACCTGGTGGCTTGATTTCTCGTCCTCCCCGCTCCCCCGCCCCCCGTGTCTCTGTCAAATTAAAACTAAGTGAATGAATAAATAAAATTTAGAAAAGAAAAAAAAATAATGTACTTCTTTTTCCTTAGTTAAAATGTTTGACTAAATGCATATTTTATCTGGTATTAGTATAGCCACTGCAGCTTTCTTTCTTTTTTTTTCTTTTTTAATATTTTACATTCAATCACTATATATCCTTACAGCAAAAGAAATGAATTTTCCCAGCTTTAGTACACTGTACACTAGTCCAGTCAAAGAAATTACTATGCACTGCAGATTTCTTATGATTGCTATTGGCATGACAAATATTTTTCTATCCTTTTTCGTTTGACTTATTTTTCTAATTGCAAAGTGTGTCACCTATAAACAACGCATGGTTGAATCTTGTTTGTCATCCTATTTGACAATCTCAGCCTTTGGTTTTGATTGTCGAATCCATTAACACTTGATGTTATTATTGATATGGTTGATTTTATTTCTGTTATTTTACTTTGTTTTCTCATACCTCATATTATTTTTTGTTGCTCTATTCTTTTTTACTGCTATGTTTTGCATAGTTAGTATTTTCCAGTGTAACATTTTCATTCCCTTAGTGATTTGTCAGTATTGACACTAGCTGATAGAATCATCCTAAATTTTTATAATTGTAATTCATGTGAAATGTGGAATTATTTTCATATATCTATACCTTCTTTCATGTTTTTTACTATTATTATAAATAGTGCATCTATGTATGTTGCAAAGCCAACAATATGCTGCTGTAATGATTTATTTTTAAGTTTTTATGTTATTTAAAGAAGTCAAATGAAGGAAGGCAAGTAACTACATCCTTACACAATTTTTTATATTAATTTTCTTATTTACTATTATGGACTCTGCTATTTTGTCATGTGCATTCACATTACCATCTGGTATGTTTTTCTTACTCCAAAACAACTTTCCTTCTATTTATGTATTTTACCAACCATGTTATGTTATATCTGTTACATGCTCCAAAACATAATTATATAAATATTGGTGACTTCAACTGCTTTTAAAATATATTACAAGAACAAAAAAGAAACTCATTGATGCTATATTTAATAATTATGTAATTACTTTTTCAACGTTGTAATTTTTTATGTGAATTTGAATTCTGTCTGGTCTTTTGCATTTGGTCCAAAGTTTTCTTTTAGTATTTTTCATACTTGTGTCTGCCTGGAATTAATTATTTCAGTTTTACTTTATCTGGATTTTCTTTTTTTGTTGTTTGTTTAAGGTTTTTGCCATAGGATGCATGTGTTCACCAGAGAGACAGAGAGAGACAGTGAGAGATCAAGTTAGAAATCACCCCCAGGGACGGTGGTGCCACAATCCCTTCTCCAGTCTCCTCTTGGGATCTCACATTTCTGGCATAGTTTTCAAGCTATGAGGTCCAGGATTTGTACTTCAGTTGGCCATGTGGGTGTCAGTGATAGAACCACTATGCTGTCTTCTGGTCTCTTATCTGGAATATCTTAATGTACCTTTCTTTAAAAAAAATATAGTTTGTTAGATATAAGAGTCTTGGTTACTTGTCTCTTATCTTCTGTATTTTGAATATTATGCATTGCCTCCTCAACTTCTTTGTTCCAGAGAAGTAGTAAGATGTTAATATTTTAAAAACCTTTGTACACTATTTGTACATCATTTGTCTATTGCTCTTTCTAAGTTATGCTTTTGTCTTGGATTTTTAGAATATTTAATGTAATGTGTATATGTGTGGATTTTTTGTGTGTTTATTTTCCTGGGTGTTTGTTAGTCTCAGATGTGTAGATTATTGTGCATATAAACTTTGGGAAATTTTATCCAAAATTATTAAGAAACTTGTTCTACCTTTCTCTGTAGCTCTGTTTATATTTCTTTATTCCATTCTTCTTCTGTTTTTCCTTCAGATTGCATAATCTTTATTGAGTTATCCAATTTTTTCCCCACGGCTGAAATCTATGGTGAACCAGTTCAGTAAAATTTTTATTTCACTTTTTTATACTTTTCCACTGTTGATTTCCATCTTCCCCATAATTTCTGCCTTTACTGACATTCTTTATTTCATGAGACCTTGTCATCATGCCTTTACTTAGATTTTACACTGTGACTTCCTTTAGTACTTTGAATATCTTTACAATGACTTCTTTGATGTATTTGCTAGTTAAGTCTGATACATGAATCCTTACAGGCATTTTTAGGGGCCTGCTTTTTCTTCTGTATAATGGATCATACTGATTCTCCCCTCTGTAGCAGCATTATTATTTCTTACTTGTTTGGCAACTTTGCTGGTTTATTTCAGTGAAGTATATCTTCTTTGTGATGTGAAGACCAATGCTATATCTAACACAGATAACACAGCTTTTAAGTAATAATACTTTTAAGAAGACTATTTCTGAGTATGTTCTTCCCTGAACTCTATTCATCTCTGTTCCTCTGTTGGTGTCTTATTCAGTTGTTTGATTTTACTAATTGCTGATGTATTGTATTTTTGCTATTGTAAATGTCCTGGGCATAAATTGCTGTTCAATCTGATTCAATTAAATTTGGACCTCACATTAGGCCTCATTATCAGGACAATTTTTGTGGATTTTCCTGATCCCAGGAGGATGGTGATAAAATGTCTGTTTCCTCATCTCTATAGTAAACTAGCTGGACCTTGTTGCTCTCATGGAGCTACTATCCTCTTAAAATTTCTTAGCACCATAGTCTCCGTTATTTTTCAAAGTGCACTTATGCTTGAACTTGTCTAGACTGTGTTTCAATTAAAGTCAGTTCCTCCAGAGAGAGCTTCAGCATGCTCTGTTCGGATACCCTGCATATTAATGGAAATGAATCTCTGAGCTCTTGTTCCAGAGCTGGCATAGGGACAGTGGCCCATTACTCTGGTATGACATCTAGGTTTTATGAGTAGGGATCTAGGTGTGGATGCCAGCCCATGGTTACATTGACTTGCCTCTCTCAGTAAAACTTTAGTCCTATAGGTAATTTGGGGCAAAGGCACTTATTGGCCCAATATTCTTAACCCATCATGTTGAGGGTAGAACCTCTGCTATAGGAGTACATGTTTAATGGAGGAAGTGAGTTCTTCATCTCTCAGCAGAAGTCTTGGAATTTTAAAAAATGTATTAATTATTTAACTAATCAATCACTTTTCGGGACCAGCAGATGGCATATTGGACTTCCACATAGTCAACCATAGTTCAAATCCTGGACCTGGTGGCTTGAAACTCAGACCAGGTGTGAGTGTGTGTGTGTGTGTGTGTGCTTGTGTGTCCAAAATTCCAAGAGGATAATTGAGGAGATGAGACTGTGGCATGGCTATCCCTCCTGGGGGATGATTTCTTGCTTTCTGACTCTCTGTCTTTGTCTCTTTGGTGAGTGTGTGCGTTCTATAGCAAATAATCTGTCTTTTAGAAAAATATTTTCTTTTCTACATTCAATCACTATGTATCACTACAGCATACAGAAGAATTTTCCCATCATGAATACACTGCACATCAGTCCAGTCAAAGACATTGCCATAAACATTATTATCAACAGATTTCTTGCTATTTTTGGTCCCTAAGATGTTTTGCTTCTTTCTTTTTTCCCTTGAGTTAATCCCTCACCCACCCCCATTTCCAACCATCCTCCCCCACTGACACCAGTATCATTATTGTTCTCCATGCCTACGAACCTTCCAGTCATGGAAGTTAACCTCTACAAAATGGAACTGTGAGTGAGGAGATAAGGTATGTTGGTGGCCTCCCTCTCTCTGTGAAACAGTACAGTTCTTGACTGAAAGTCTGTGGGAGATGGAACTTTCATCTTCTTAACCAGATCCACCTACAGGGGAACTTCCATAAATGCTCAGCATAATTCCGAACTGATAGACTTAGAAGAAAATGGCTTATGTCACATGTTTCCCCTGATTTTCATTTTTCTTATTCAGATACTTTTTAGAATATTAAACTAAACATGATCTTTTCCTCAAACTTCTCTTCCCATTTTCTCCTCAAATACTTCAATATAGTTTTTTGATCATATGATATTATTTCTTACACTATTCAAAAATTAGTCATGTTGCCTTGTCGTAAAACGTTCTTTATTTTTTAACATTGTAATACACACCTATACTCTTTCAAAACTCAGGTCATTCAATCATGTTTAAAAATAATTCCTTCGGGACCAGCGGTTGGCATAATGGCTATCTTGCTGGACTCCCGTGTAGTTGACCATGGTTTGAGTCCCGGACTCGATGACTTAAATTCAGGCTGGGCATGGGTGCATGTGTGCCTAAGATCCTGAGAGGAGAATGGTGGAGAAGGGATTGCGGCATAGCCATCACCCATGGGGGGTGATTTCTCACTTTCTGTCTCTTTGTCTCTTTCTGTCTTTCTGGCGAGTGCACATGCCTGATAGCAAAAACTCTCCAGAAATAATAATAATAATTCCTCCTACAGACAGAAATAGTTTTCTTCACCATGAGCTTATAAAATATAGCAAAAACTTCTCAAAAAAAAAAAAAGGCAAATAGTTCTCTAATATAAAACTTACCAAGATGAATGGTAAGTGTTTATATAAAAGTCGGGACCAGCAGTGGCATAATGGCTATGTCACTGGACTCCCATGTAGTTGACTATGGTTCGAGTCATGGACCTGGTGGCTTAAACTCATGCTGGACTCATGTACATGAATGCTTAAGATCTCGAGAGGAGAATCAAAGAGAAGGGATTGTGGCATGGCCATTCCCCCTGGGGGGGTGATTTCTTGCTTTCTGTCTCTCTGTGTCTTTCTGGTGAGCGCACGCACACTATAGCAAAAACCTCTCCAAAAAAAAAAAAAGAAAAAGAAAAAAGAAGAAAACAACTCTACCTTCTCATCTTAACTATAAATTCCACGTGAGCATGCTCCACAAATATTTATTTTTTATTCTCACATATTCACCAAAATCATAGGGCATCGAGGCATTTAATAAACATTTACTAAATGAGTAATTAAAATTCAGGTACAAACAAGATTATAAAAGGAACAGTTCCATACTTAAGATAACATAGTATTATAACAGTTTTCGAAACATAAAATTTCGAGTATGAAAAGGACCTGAAATATTATCCAGATTCCAGTTAGCTAAATAATTCTTACTTCATATTCTTTCCAAGTTTACATGATGAGAAAATTATTTCCACTAACAAGGAGAATTCTAGAACTTGGAATACGAACTATTCTGAAATTTCGGTGTTAAATCATAACCTGTCTTGATACAGCTATAATTTATAGATTTTTGTTCTACTTATTAGAACCATTAGAATACAGACAACTATTTCTAGCTTTGGAATGAGCAGAGATCACATCTCTTTTTTAGTTTCTTTTCCCAGACTATATTTCTGATTGCATTCATTTGCTTCACACATAACATGTAACTATCTTGGTAGTTTCTTTTTTCCCTGAAATACATGTTGCATTAGTTTTCTAAGGCCACCATAGCAAACATACATAACCATATGATTTGCAACCATAGAAATTTATTCTTTCATATTTCTGGATGCTAGGAACTCATAATCAAAATGTCACCTGGGCTATGCTCACCTAGAAGGCTCTTGGGGAGGTTCCTTATCTTCCTCCTCCTCGCTTTGGTTGGTTGTCAGCAGATTTCAGTGTATGTACCACATCCATCTCTGCCTTTGTCGTCACATAGCGTTCTCCTCTCTGTGTATCCAAATTTCCCTGTTGTTATAACGATGCCAGTCATTGAATTAGGGATCACCCTGAGTCAGCATGACTTCATCTTAAATTGATGATGACTGCAAAGACAACTTCCAAATAAATTCACATTCATAGATAATCATGGCGAGTGCTTGAACATATATTTTTGGGGTACACAGTAAACTCAAAATCCATGCCATTTTGATCCTTAGGCCAGGGTACAGACCCTCCAGTATAGCTTAATCCATGAAAATCACTAAAGAACTGAGACTTTTTCTATGACTGCAAACAAAAATTCCAGACAGCTTTTATATGCATTCTAACACAGTTCCCTAGGCTTGATTTGCCCTACTATTTCAGTTTGTCATTAATTTAATATCTATATTAAAGGCTTATGCCTTCCTGAAATTTAACTCACCTAGATTCTAGGTCTGTAAGCTTGAATGTAATCAAATAAGACTTCATTAAACATAATTTAAAATTGTAGTAGTTACTGATTTAAACCAATTGAAAAATACCTAGGATAACCTATTGTTTTGGTCCAAACTTAAAACCAAAAATGCAATGGAAAAGGAAATTCCATAGCAAATGGATTGGTGATAAAAGAGAATATGTATTTAAAACAGATCAAGATGGAAAATCTGTAAAAATAAAAATGTTATTTTGAACACCACTGCATGGAATCTTGAGTTGATATGATTAATTAAAAATTACTATGCTGGGTCCAACAGATGGCATAATGGATACATCACAGGACTCCCAAGAAGTGGATCAAGATTCAAGTCTTGGATTCAGCTGCTTAAAATGCATGCTGGGGAGCTAGCAGGAAGCATGGTGGTACGAACTCTAGACTCCCACATAGCCAATTGCGATTCGAGTCCTGGACCTGGTGGCTTGCTTTCTCACTTTCTCTCTTGGTCATTCTCTTGCTCTGTCCCTCTCTGGTCCAATTAAAATAAATAAATAATTCTAAAAACCAACCAACCAACCAAACAAACAAACAAAAAATGCATGCTGGGCATGTATTCGTGCACGCCCAAAATCCTGGGAGAAGGAATTGTGCTGTGGCCTTCCCTGCTGGCAGAACAATTTCTCACTTTCTGTCTCTGTGTCTCTCTGTCAAATGCATGTGCCCTTTAGCAAAATCTCTCTCTAAAAAAACCTCAAACAAACAAAAGACAACTGCTGTGCTTGGAGCTAGCAAGTGGTATAGTAGTTAAACTTCTGGAATCCCATGTGGCTGACTGTTGTTCTAGTCCTGGACCTGGTGGCTTGAAACTCATGCTGGGTGCTTGTGTGTATATGACCAAAATACCAAGAGGAGAAAGGATTGCACATGGTTATCCTCCCTGGGGGCGAGGGGGTGATTTCCATTTTCTGTATCTTTGTCTCTCCAGTGAGTGCACATACCCTATAGCAAAAGTCTATGAAAAAAAAAAAACTACCATGATTAGTCAACTGATCTTTAATAAAGGAACAAAAGAAATGAAATAAAGAATGTGTGTTCTTTAAAAAAAAAACAAAAAAAACCAAACAAACAACTGGTATTGGAACTAGCAGATTTCCACATGTCAAAAGAAAAAGAAAAAAAAAAAGGAAAGAAAATCTGGACATGAACCTTATGCTTCCACAGAAATTAGCTCAAAATGATCATAGAGCAAAATGGAAAACATACAATTTTTACAATATAACATAGGAGAAACTCTAGATGACTTGAATTTTGTGCTGACATTTCAGATATAACACCAAAGATATGACATCTGAATGAAAATAATTGATAGATTGGATCTCATAAAAGTTAAAATTATCCATTCAGTGAAAGGACCTGGGGAGAGGAGAAAAAGATAAGTTACAGACCAGAAGAAAATATTTGTAAAATATATACTTTATAAAATAATTACTAATATTTTATCTAAAGTATACAAAAAATACAACTCAATAATAAGAAAACGAACAACTTGATTGAGAAATGGGTGATCTAAACAGACACCTTACTAAAAGCAATATACAGATAAAAATAGGTGTGAAAGAAAATCAGCTCCTACATCATCAGAGAAATGACCATTAAGGCAATGAGAGATCACTGCAGACTTAGTAGACTAAAATCATAACAACAAAATCTGGCAAGAATGTGGAGTTACAGGAACCCAGCTTCATTGTTGGTAAGAGGGCATAATGGCATAGCCATGTTGAGAGACAATCCTACAGTTTCTCACAAAACTAAGTGCATCTTGCTCTATAGTTCAGTAATTTTGCTCCTTGGTATGAACCCAAGTGAAGTGAAAACTGTGTCCACACAAGAATAGGAACAGAATTTTTAGTAGCAGCTTTATCTATAATTGCCACACATGGAAGATGAAAAGGTATCTTTTAGTAGCAAATAAATAAAAACGGGGGTACATTAATGTAGGGGAGAATTCAGCACTAAAACATGGGAGAACTTTCAATACATATTCCTGAGTGAGAGAAGCTATCTGAAAAGCATACCTACTGTAAGGTTCCAACTATACAGCATTCTGGAAAAGAAAAAAACTATGACAAAAATGAAATGATACATGGTTGCCAGAAGCGTAAGGGGAGGGAAGGATGAGTAGGAGACTTTCAGGGTAGTGGAAAAATTCTGGATGATACCATAATGACAGATAGATGTCATGGGTTTGTCAAACCCAAAGAATGTATAACACTGGGTATGAACCCTATATAAAGGATTGAATCTGGGTGATATGTCAATGTTGCTTCATCCATTGTAACAAATGTCAGTCATGGAGGACATCTGTGGTGGGGAGGTACCAGTTGAACTTGTTATAAGTGTATTAACAGTGCTCGCTTCGGCAGCACATATACTAAAATAAGTGTATTAACAGATAAGACATATTATCCTTTGACGAGGATGTGTATGGGGGTCTCAACTGGGCTGGACTGAGGTGTATATCATGCTGGGTAAAGTCTCTTCACAACCTAAATGATGTATAGCGATTTTGTGTATGAATAATAATAGAATTAATTAATTAATTAAAACAAAACAAAACAAAAACTCACAAAAAAAGTGATGTGGTGGTTAAGGCACTGGACTCCCACATGGCTGACTGTGGTTTAAATACTGGACTTGGAAGCTTGAAAATCTCACTGGGTGCATATGCACGCATGCCCAAAATCTTAGGAGAAGAATAGAGAAGAGACTGCAGGTGGCCATCCCCCCCACAGTGGCTGATTTCTTTCTTTCCCTCTCACTGTATCTCTCTTTCTCTGAAGACTGCATGTGACCTTTTTAAAATTTTATTTATTTATTTATTTATTTTACCTATTTTGAGGTAGAAAACAATGAATAGAGATGGTAGTTTTTTTTCAATATTAAACATTTTGACTAAGTTAGAGACAGTGTCCAGAATAAATAACATTTACGTTTCTTGAACTTCTCAGCATTCTATTTTATTTTATATTTGCTGTTATTGTCCACTGTACTCTTTTATAAATACAATAAAATCAAAGTTTATATCTATGTTCCTAGATCCTTAATGAATATTCCTTTTCAAATTAATAGTTAACTTAAAGGAACCAGCAGATGGGATAATGATTACATCACTGGATTCCCACATAGTTGGCTGCAGTTTGAGTCCCACAAGCTTAAAACTCACACTGGGCTCATGCGTGTGACTACACAAAATCTCAAGAGGAGAGAGTGGAGGAGAAGAGATTGTGGCATGGCCATTCCCCCGAGGAATGATTTCTCACTTTCTATTTTTCCATCTCTGTCTCTCTGGCAAGTACACGCACCCTATAGAAAAAAACTTTCTCTCAAATAAAAGTAGATTTATAATTTTAAAATGATAGGGTAAAAGGTACAACATATGCTGTTCATTTTTCATTTTCTTTTTTTAATAATTATTTATTTTATTTAGTCATTCATTTATTTTAATTTGACCAGAGAGAGACGGAGAGAGAGAAAGAGTGAGAAAGCAAGCTGCCAGGTCTGGGACTCGAACTGTGGTCAGCCATGGGGGAGTGTCCAGCACCTTAACCACCACTCCACCTGCTGGTCCCCATTTTTCATTTTCAAACAATGCATAATAAATAACAATGAAAAAAATTTCTGAATATTACATAAGTGCCCCAATATCCACTTTTGTCTTTTTGATATATTAACTGAATACAGTTTCATATTTCCATTTTTATGAATTCTTTTTTTTTTGAGAGGTTTTTGCTATAGGGTGCATGCTCTCGCCAGACAGACAGAGAGAGACAGAGAGACAGAAAGTGAGAAATCACTCCCCAGGGGGGATGGCCACTCTGCAATCCCTTCTCCTCTGTACTCCTCTTGGGATCTTGGGTGTGCATGCACATGCACCCGGCGTGAATTTTAAGCCACCGGGTCCGGGATGCGAACTGCGGTCGACTACGTGGGAGTCCAGCGACATAGCCATTACGCTAACTGCTGGTCCCCATTTTTCTGAATTCTAAACAAACTTTGATAGCATTACAAAGTCTTGTGGTCCAAATTCTTTTTTTTTTTTTTTTGCAGTGCTACATTGTACCTCAAAAAAGCATGAGATTGCCTTTCATTCCTGTTTTAACACACAACATAAAATCATAGCAAATAATAGATCACCTTGTTATCTTTTTTTTTTTCAATAACTCTCCTTCCTGAGAGGGATTGAGTACTATTGCATATAATAATGCTGTAAATGATTTTAACTTACCTTTCGGCTCAGAGTAAAAGTAGTAGATTAAGCCAATGTCATATTGAAACACATTCTATATGAGTTTCAAGAAAAAGGTTCACTCTCCTGCTAGAGGAATGTAGAAAAAAAAGAAAATTAAAAATATTAGCAATAAGAACATACAGAAATACATAGGACAGAAAGCTCAACTACAATTCTATACTTGTGAATTTTTTGTTTAACTTTTGGCACAATCATAGATAAAACTTGCTCTGATAATAACTCAATATAGTCAGTCTTGCAATGGGAAAATAGAATTTCTTTATATATTTTTTTAATTTTAATTTTTCCATGCATTATATCACATACATCACTTAGCTTGTAAAGTGATTGTCCTATCATGAATACATTGGACTTTTCTGAAGACAGAAACAAACTTGACAGTCTTTATGTAGGTTTTTTTTTTTTCTTTTCCTAAAATGGACTTTATATAAAATTAATTCTGCAAATCATGAAACTAGAATAAATATGTTATATACACATATAGACATATTTGTATGGACATATGTATATAATGTGTATATATATATATGTATTATATATGTACATATTGGGTCATTGGGAAAGTCATGATGCAGTTTTGCATGGACAGACAGAAAAAGTATGTCATGACTTTCCCGATGACCTAATATATATACACCTATTCATACAAACATTTGTACTGGTATATGTGTATATTTTACAAGAGGTTCAGAATAGACCCCTTAGAAAATATGTGACATATTTGGTGTCTAAGGTTACTACATGTCAAAGGCACACATAGAACTCAAACTTATGCCCTGACACCCTTGCCAATTAAAGAGAAGTACTAATTAGAAACTCAATGCTCTATTAAAGAATAGGTTGGAAATGGAAAGTAATTTTAAACTGAAAAATTAATTTAAATCTTCTGTATATTTTAATGAATGTAAGATGTAATATAGCCGAGCACCTTTTTTTCTTAATTATTGTATTAGTCAGGGTTCTCCAGAGAAGTGGAATCAAGAGAGAAAGAGATTGATTATAAGGAATTGGTTCATGTGATTATGGAAGCCAGATGTCCAAATTTCCACAGTGGTCTGGTAGGCTCAAGACCCTGCAGAGCCAGTGGGACTCCATCTACCAAAAGTAAGCAGGCCGAGAGCCAGGGTAGCCCGCTGGTTCTGATAAAGTCTAAAGGCATCTGCTGAATACTTTTGTATTGCCTGGGAGGCTGGATTTTTTTCTTCTACCTGGAGCTTCAACTGATCAAAGGAGGCCCACCCACATTATGGAGGACAATGTGCTTAATGTGACATTCACTGATTTAAATGTTAATCTCATTCAAAAATATTTTCCCATTGACACACAAAATTGACCACCATAATAATATAAATAAAAGGCAAAATATAGAGTCAGTATTTAACTTTATCTCTTACCTCCTTGAAAAAATGAATTACTCCTACTTAAGGTAAATCCTATGAAAGAAAAATAAGTATTTAACGCTCATGCATACACAATAAGATAGCGTGTAGACATTTTCCCCTTTGTCTTGAAAATGTGTTCAAGGTCACAAGCTGGAGAAAACAGGTATTAATGAATGCTATTATCCGATGGTGCAAACCATTTCCCCAAAGGGCTTGAAGAGAACTGAGTGTTAAAGTGAGTACATGAATACAAAGATTGCATGAAAGTTGTGAAAATTATCTTTGTATAGTAGTTTATTCATAGTATAAATGTTCTCTTCCAAAACCCAAGTAAAGTTCTAAAAGTTAGTCCTAACTCCTGGGGGTGTTTGCACAAAAGGAGCACCTCTGAGGTTTTCCAGCCCACCTCCAGCACCACACACTGTGAGAAAAGAGGTCTCTGGAGATTAGGAACCTAAAAACCAACATGTGCTTATTTTCAGTCTTACTCCTCTTCAAATATGGGGAAGAAAGAAGGAATATTTTACATTTTCCCTCTAACATTTGAAGGCACTTTTTTTTTTTTTTTAAAGAGATTTTCACTATGGGGCGCGTGTGCTTGCCAGACAGACAGAGACAGAGACAGAAAGCGAGAAATCACTCCCCAGGGAGGATGATCAAGCCACAATCCTTTCTCCTCCATTCTCCTCTCGGGATCTTGGGCACGCACGCACCCGCGCCCTGTGTGAGTTTTAAGCCACTGGGTCTGGGAAGTGAATCACGGTTGACTACATGGGAGTCCAGCAACATAGCCATTACGCTAACTGCTGGTTCCCAAGGGCACTTTTTTAATGTTTATTTTATTTTTTTATTTACAATTTTTAATTTAATTTTTTTATACATTCAATCACATTATTTGGCTTACAAAGTGAATATTTCAACACGTGAACATTTCGTCCTAGTCCAGTTGATAAAACTATAAAATATTTTCAACAGATAATACCACATTTCTTTGTCCCATTAATGCTGTGCCACTCTACTTTTCTTCTAAATGTCCTTAGAATGGAGTTTGCCTCCAATCTTTGGGGAGCTGAGGATAAGAGATCTGCATAGGGACTGATCCCAGCAGTATCTGAAAAGACTATGTGAGTGGACCAGAAAAAAATCATCTAGGAGACTATCATAGTCCATTATTGCATTGCTAACAGAAAGACCCATGATTGGATAATTTATAGAGAAATAGAGGTTTATTGACTCATGATTCTGTTGTCTGGAAAGTCACACTGATGGAAGCCAGAACTTTGAGCAGAGTAGAAAATGGTCTATATCCTTGTGGCCTCCACCTGCCTCATTTCATTTTCTTATAAACCTATCAGGACTCAGTCATGGGAGTTCCACCCTAACCACTCATCACTAATATCCTCCCCAAAGACCCCTTTCAACACCATAATTGGATCAAGTTTTCACTTAACACCTTTACAATACAATTACGTCCCAACACATGAATTTTGGGGGACATCCAAATCACAGCAGTAATCTTCATGTCAGTCTACAATTTTCCAGCCCTTGAGGTGGCAGAAGAGAATCCAGTGGTTCTGGTGTTTCCCCAAGAATTAGCATGTAGGCTACAAAAGAGGGAAGGATCCATTGTGACCTGCAGATAAGGTCTGAGTGAACCAGAAGGTAAGGACTCCACAAAAGGTCAGGCCCGTGTACTTCAACATGGTCAGAGAAAAGTATGGATTTCTTTGCAAACGTCTTTTATGACTGAGACTGGAGAGTGCTAAATGTATTCCAACAAAAAACCACACCCATGATTTACCTGGAACCCCCAAATTAGTAGAGAGAAATAAAAGTAGACTGAACCAGAAGAAGACAACCCATCCTCAATGACAAGTGGGCACTCAAACAAGGAAATTTGTGCTTTTTTCATTCTTTTAATTTCCCTAACTCCTTGAGATAATGTATCTTTTTTTTTTTTTTCTTTTTGGAGAGGTTTTTGCTATAGGGCGCATGCGCTCGTCAGGCAGACAGAAAGAGATATAGAGACAGAAAGCGAGAAATCAACCCCCAGGGGGGATGGTTATCCCACAATCCCTTCTCCTCCATTCTCCTCTCGGGATCTTGGGCATGCATGCACATGCACCCAGAGTGAGTTTAAGCCACCGGGTCCGGGACTTGAACCGCAAATGACTACGTGGGGAGTCCAGCGACATAGCCATTACGCTAACTGCTGGTCCCAATAATGTATCTTAAAACAAAAACCAGAGGGAAGGTCTTAAGGCAAGTTCATGCCACCTCTTCTCTAATCCAAGTAGCAGTTGTTCAAGTAGAATAACTTTTAATTGCATTTGAGAATGAAACTTAAAAACAAACTAGAGTTACTTTCAATTAATGAAATGAGATTACATTGGTCACTTACCATTTGTGAAAACTTTGAATCACGATCAATCCCAGAGGAAGCATGATTCAATATAGTTGAAAGTAGAATTAGAGTGAAGTGATGAAAAAAGTCGCTATCTACTGTTTTACAGTTTTTGCAATTCAGTTGGAGAGATAGGTATTATATAAATCAATTACATATAACTTAAAAGACAGTATTGGAAAGGGATAGGCAGAATGATAAGAAATAAATAGAAGGTATTGCCAGATTTTTCAATGGTTGTAATACATGACAAAAAAATTTCAGAAACCTACACAATTTTAGCCACAGAATGATTTTAGGATACTTTCTTTTGACAGTTTCAATAATCACCCCAAGTCCTGAACCTGTTCTGTAGGATTAGAGCAATGGCTTTTAATGGCTAAGGTTAGGAGTTTTTTTGTAACATCTGGAGACATTCATGATTCCTACAACTGGACCAGGTTGGGGAGGAGTGCTACTGATGTTAAATAGGCAGAGGCCCAGAATGCTGTAAATATCCTACAACATGAAAGACAGCCTTTACAACAAAGAATGATCTGACCCAAATGTCAGTGTGCTGAGGTGGAGAAAGTCTGGTTTAGGCAAGACTGACCCAGAGTCATAAGAGGGATATGCAGCAATACCGGATCTACTAAGTACTATGACATCACATGCGTTCAGAGGAATGATTCAGTTGCCATCTCAAAATAAACATTCTAATTAGAAGACATGCTGTTGATAGGTTGTCTCGTGAGTCTTATTTGCCAATATAAATCACTGCATTTAATTCCTGTGGACACTGAAAGAGATCCTTGATAAATTAATTTTGCTAGGGATAGAACAGCGCTGGAGAACCTCTGACAACACACATGAACTGGTTTGACTATCACAACATAAGTTTTCACTTAACTCTGTGTGAGTTCAATATGTTTTTTAAAGTTTGTACTTCTCAGAAATATTCATTCACAAATATTTTTGAAAACCTTTAAAGTGCTAGGCACTACATAAGATATTAAATGAACAAAACTAATTCCCACCTTCCTCCAAAATATGGTCCTTACTTTCAAGAAACTTGGAGACCAGTGAAATGAAAAAAATTGAATTATTTGAAAAACAACAGCAAATCGGATTAATCACCTTTCACTTTTAACTTCACGTTATTGTAAAAAGAATACACGCCTTAAGCAAAACCATATTGTAGCTATGAGACAAAAATTCATTTTAATTTGATTCGGAATATTGAACTATTTTGTAGGAAAGCAGGAGCAAATTTAAAGGCCTCATATTTACATTAATAATTCTATGGCTTCCATGGAAATATAATATAGTTAATACAATAAGTTTAGAAATAAAAATGGATTAAATTTTAAATACCTTGAATGCGTTTATTGTCACACTTTAATATAAAATATATTACTGTATAATAGAGCCAGTAATACAATGATATTAAAGTTTATTTTTCTCTAAAGGCCATTTTCTTTTATGTTCTTTTTAATTTGGAGGGGTCGTCTTTAGAGATCTACATTAAAAAGAACCTGGATAGTTTTGGAAACTGTGTTTTAAAAAATAAATATTCTAGGCAAAAGTCAATCAAATTCTTTACCTTCAGTTGTAAGGATATAGAACTTGGTTGGAAGCAATGAGAATACTACTGGTTTTTTGTTTGTTTTGTTTTAGGTAAATTTATAAAGTTAAAAAATTTGAATATCCTAGTAGCAAAAAAATGCATTCTTACTTGTAGTTTCCTCTACTTATGCGTGTGCATGTGTTGTTATTTATAAATTTTTAATGCCACTAGTAGTTCACTTGCTGTTTTCTGATACAATTATATTTCACAGTTTCTTCCATGATAAAAATTGGATTTTTCCCTCAGTTATTAGGAAGACATAAAACTTTATTTGAATGTTTCAAGAAAAAAATAGCAGAAACACTGTAACACATGCTTGAGACTGTAGTGAATTTAAAAGTACAGCATCTTATACATACATACATATATATATATACATATATGTATGTATATACGAAATATCTCATATGTAAGCATTGTGTACTGTGTGGATGTAGAATTATAAAACTTACAGACTATATAGTCTCTTAGCTAAATGATGATCCATTTTTCACAAGGAAAATTATTCAGAAAAACACACTATGTATGCAAATATTTCATTTATCCAAATTTGAAGCTTCCATTTTACTCATTTTAAAGATTTATATATAAAGACTTTCAAGTCATGAAAAACATTCATTCACCTTTGATTTTTGAAGGGTGTTTTAGATTTCTGTGGTAAGCCACGAGACATTTTTAACTATACCATTACGGACAGGATTGAGAAAGCGAGGAATGACTTTCTTGGTAATGTTGTATCTGCTGTGATGACAAGTGAGGGTTAATAGGAAACGCTAAAATGAATGAGCAGGAACCTTTCCTAAGTCTCAGATCTTTTCAAATACTTCACATACACTGTTTATTTCTTTCAAAGCAGGGTGAAATGTTTCTTCTAGAGAAATCTCTTTCTTTGATGTTTTTGTGTAGATTCACATTTTATATTTGTTTATATATCCATACATGTTTCATAAAATCCATTTTCACAGATATTTTAACTCTCTATGCATGTGTTTGTCTAGTCAGACTGTGTCTGCTTGTGTACCTATAGTTATATACACATGTATATTTATATATTTAGATTCTCTGGAGACTGTCTCTCCAAACGGGTAGTGTAAGACTCAGGAAATATGAACCTGCAATCCATGTTGACATAAAAACAAAAAGACACTTTTTCTTTTATGCATAAGGATATTATATGATAGATGATCACCTTTCTGAGAATTCAGGGCTTCTAACTGTGAAAATAAAAAGGGGCACAGGCAGCTACCGTACACCTAAAGGTAAAAACAATCGGGACAAAGATGACGGCAGTTCAGTTTCACAGTGGTCATTTTAGTGGCTGCGTTCTGGCAATTAATCTGATTTGCAGTCTAAGAAGCATTTTATAATTAATTTCTCAGCATTTACCACATACAGGCCATCACTTTAAAGTGCTATGTCATTAACAAAATCCCATTTTTTTTCATAAAGAATAGGCATACTGATCTACATTTTTCCATGCTGCCAAGGCAGAATGGACTCGAGGGATATTATCTTATTCAGAAAGAACCTTTCAAGGTTGAATAAAAGAAATGGTGCAGGGTCCCTGGGAGAGGGAAGTGATCATCATTTTCACCTTCAACTCCTCTTTGATGTGGCAGAGTCAATTTTTAATCAGCAGCCATCAGACTGGGCTTCATTTCGCCTTACAAAGTCCTATTACTCTGCCACTTTCTGGAAGGAGGTGATAAGGACAATGCTCTTCTTTTTCTCTTCATAGAACCCTGCATATGATGAGTCCCTTTGGAGAGGCTTGATAAAAATAAAATAAAATAAAATAAAATAAAAAGAGAGTGAGAATGTAGGTATAAAGGTCACCTCTCTGTCGAAATTAACTCTTCAAGACAACAAACTTTCATTTTCCTGTGTTTGTTTTTAGGGACTCTCCTATTGTCGTTTGAGGCAACGGTGGTAATAAGCTGATGTGGAGAAAGAGGCTCAAATGCACACCGCTTTTGATGAAAACGATATTTAGGCTTATGAGTCATCCCCGGGTAGAGAACATAGCGGATTATAATGCCAGTGAACATTATAGATATTACTGGCATGTAGGAAAAGCACACAATTAAAAGTACTTCTTTTAGAGCAACTCAAAGAAAGCATTTGTCATCAGAGTGCACATAAGCGCCACACAGACACAGTGAGAGAACATTGCTTCTATGCATTCTGCTAAATTGAAAAAAATGAAAAGGAAAAAAAAATCCACATTTCCCCCTCTGGAAGTGTTTTTTATGTTAAGTAAACCTAAATTATTTTTTAAACTATGCACTCATGCAGAAAAACCTCTCTAATCTCTTAGTATCATTTATTGTAGTCAGCAGTCTTAATTGCCTCACTGAAATGGATCAGAGTTCTGGGAATTACCCAGTAAAATGATGTTACTGCTCACCAGCCTTCACATCCTTTGATATAATCTCATTAAAAATATCAGGCCTCTAGGTGAGGGAATACATATGGATAGTAAATGCATGTTAAGCAGCAGCACCCAAACGGATGACCTAGTTATTACAGAACAGAGCAGCAGACGATGAATTTTAATTTTGAAGTACAGCAGTTTCTTTCTTGGTTAATACTATAATTATTAACATATTTTTGGAATGAATCTGCTTGTTACCCTTGAAAAAGATAATAATATCGCACCAACCAAAATACTGAAATGACATTTTTTTGGAATAAAATAAACTCTTATTTTCCAGAAGACCACACAAGTAAAAAAACACACGTAGTTTCATTAACTATAATTACTGAAAGGAGATGGGAAAAGACGTGTGCCAAATCCCTTTTTGTGTGTGTGTTCTCGAAATGTAGCTGGGTTGAAAAAATACAAACCTCGAGAGGAAATACACTCATCACCCAGCCAAAGAAAGGGGGAAGGAGGGAAGGGGAAAGTCATGCTGGGTCCACCATATGAAATAATTAGGTTTTTATAGAATTGGATTTCCTCTTGTAAATTGGAAAGTATAGTTCCGCAAAGGCTCAGTGCCTAGAGCATAAAAAACTATCCAGTGCTATGCAGTCCGACGTGTTACAATAACAAACCTTTCTCTCTTTGGTAGTGAATAAAGTGGCAAAGAGTAACAGCACTATACAGACAATATTTTTGTTCAGGATTTTAAATAAAATGTCAATATTTAATTACCAATAACCGAACATTTCAAAAGGTGTAGAGTTCTTATGTATCCAAGCCAGTGAATTTGAATAAAATGACTTATTTATATACTAAATACTGATGATGTTATAGATCTCTTTCTCCCAATTTTTGGACAATTTTTGGAGTGAAGGACACATTTTCCTTATACAAGAGAAACTAGATCTTGGTTATTTTCATTTTCCTCTCTTGCTTCTTGCATCCTCCAGCTATTATTTTGTCATATTGAAATTTGCTTTGGCATACGTGTTGGAAATAAACACAGCAAACGTTTTATCATTTGATTTCTACTAGCTAAGTCACAAGTTGACTAGCTAGTCGAAAAAGGTTCAATAAATTTATCTGGCAATAAGTAAATTAGTATGGTTCAGTATCATACTGGTGTGCAAAAAGAGAAAAAGCATTTGGTTTGAACTCAGTAAAATGTAGGACTTGATTTGTTTATGTCCCATCATTTCCAAAGAGATAAATCACAGTTATTATTGTCATACATAAATACACAAATAAATAAAGGCCACTGGTGTTGTATGGCGAAAAATACAAAGGTAGACTAGAGAATAGAGAAATTTGGGAGTATCCAACAAGATACTTACTAATTTCAAGTTGGTATTTTAATGCACAACTTGGAGTCAAATAGAACTTTCGTCTTTCAGAACCCTGCATATCCATGCTTGGACTCATTAATCATATTACTCTTGATTTCTAGCAATTCTTCCCTGTACTTTGGCATTGGCCACCATGTCCAATTGTGCAAGCCCCATGTTAAGCAAAGTCTCCTAAAGATGTGTGTTCT
>NW_006199477.1:41878-92620 GCF_000334495.1 Tupaia belangeri chinensis
AATCAACTTCTGTTTTTTTGCCCCTACCATCTGCTAACCCTTGCCCTCATATCCCACTTTGATACCCCTCGAGAGCTCTGTGCTTTATTGGCATATTATGAATGTAAGCTGAAGAGCTCAGAATCTCTGAGGAGAACTCCAGATTTCATAAAGATCTACAGTAAATTTTATTGTTGATTTTTATTCTTTGGCTTATGAACAATTATTTAGTATAGGAATTAGAATTTTTTCAGAATATTTTTCTCATTCATTGCACCTGTTCTGAAATGAGACACATATTACCAAGGTTATAAATGTCAAATTAATTTGACCGACAGAAGAGTGGATTTATTAACTTTTATATAAAATTGACTTAAAAATGTTATAGAATAATGATATTTTGTCAATGTGCCAACGGTTTGGACTTAATATACCTGAAAGGAGAGTAACTAGAATATAGTTAAAAGAAATCTAGAGTATGAAAAAACTAAAACATGACAAGATCAGAATAACAGTTAAGAAGTGTGTGTGGGGACCAGCAGTTAGCGTAGTGGCTGTGTCGCTGGACTCCCACGTAGTGACTGTGGTTCACGACCCAGACTTGGTGGCTTAAGACTCATGCCAGGTGCGTGTGCGTGCGTGCCCAAGATCCAGAGAGGAGAATGGAGGAGAAGGGATTGCGGGGTGGCCATCTCCCCGGGGGATGATTTCTCACTTTCTGTCTCTCTGTCTCTGTCTGGCGAGTGCACGCACCCTATAGCAAAAACCTCTCCAAAAAAAAAGAAAAAGAAATGAAAAAAAAATGTGTGTGTGTGATGTCGAGTTTTAATCGTATTCCTCTAAAACATCTATCCTTTCCTCAAATAGAGTAAGTTGGCAAATAATAGTGTTTTCATGTTGCTTTAATCTCAACATACAGAGTCATTCATTTCAGACAAATGAGTCTATGTACCAAATATGCACGTGTGTGTTTGTAAAATTTTTCCAAAGGGGGTGTGATCTTGCAGGGGAGAGAGAGACAGAAAGGGGGAAAGTGTGAAGATAACCCACATGGGGACTGGTCATGTTGTAATCTCTTCTCCATTTCTCCCTTTTTTTGGGATTTTGGGCACATGCACATCTGTTTATCTGGCATGTTTCTCAAACAATGTAGTTGGCTATGTGAAACTCAGCTGCTTTAATGACCACGCCATAGGTGGGCCCAGTGTTAATATATTTAGTATAGATCCTACACACTCAAAACAAGAACTGGTAAAGTCAGGGATTTTCAGTAGAATCATTTGGCTTGGGCCTAATAGCACTTAAAATTTGTGGGAATTTACTAGCAAGTCACAGAAGGGGGAAGAATAAAGCATTATCATGGTGAAGTTGAACTAATTACAACCTAGTGACACCTTGATATTGGGTAAGACTGAAGATAGGATTGATTCAAAGTCCAATGGGTGAACCAGTCTGAGGAAGGCTTCTGGCTGAGTTGGTCTTGTTCTACTCTTAGACTCGAGTACTATACGTCTGACATGTTTCAAGTCTTCAAAGCCAATGTTTGTTCACATGCAATGCTCTTTTCTCTGGGATGCCTGATAGTTTCTCCACATTTAAATAAGTACTTTAAAAGCACTATTCCTTCTTCAATAGCTGAATAATATAATATTTCACTTGTGTTTCCTTCTTGGTCTTCTGTATTCTTCATCTCTGCTCTGATTTGGTATTTATTTCCTAGTTTTGAAAGTGTCATTCACCCCTGTCAGACTTATTGAAAACAGTTTTGTTTGTCTGAGTTATCGTCAGTTAGCATAGTTCATACTATTGTACAGTTTTTATAACAACCATACGATTTGGCTTTCTCCATGTGTGGGTCTATATCTACATGTTCTATCAGTGAAGAGAATGAGAGGAAGAGAAGGAAGTACAGCATCAAGATGAAGAATGAAACTGTACCTGTGGCTGAAGAGAATTAGTAAGAATGATAAAGAACTGTGTTAGGGTATTGTCAGTATTAAAAGCACAGAGTAATCACTTAGTTTTGCCTGAGATCAAGTATTGAATGGTCACCATCAGCATTTCATTGTAATACTTAAATTTTGAGAGAGTTTATGATAAGCACTGTATGAAGTCTTGTTTCTTTCATGTTTGTATATGCTTGAATATGTAACACATTTAGTCCTTTGTTCTCTATTCACCCTTTTGAGAAAATAAAACTTCTCTAAGCTTTAAATTCTCTGAGTAAAGTAGAGTTTCTTTCTGTGAAGGATTTTTATCTTTTCTTAGCTACTCATTACATAATAGTTTTTTTCATTGAGCTTCAAGAGAAATGCTTTTCATTTGCTTTAAAGTGTGTGATTTAATTTATCAAAATGATTCAGTTCCATATTTATCATAATTTCCCAATTAAACATTTTAATCTCCTTTTAAACTTTATTGAACATTAGAGGAAGTGGCCAAACAGATTTACACAACAGGCCATCATATTTTTTCCTGTAGGGTTATCACCTATGGATACTAGCAAATATTATTTGCAGTAACTGCTTAAGTTCTGGCTTTTTTTCCCTTTTTTATGAACCTGGAAAATAAATTTAGTTAGAAATTTTTTTAAAAACAAAGTAGAACATTTGTACACTTAACTTTCTAGCCAATATTCCCCATGCTTTTAGTCTATCACCTTATAAAATACTATACAGAGACAATGGAAGCTTCGTGAGTTTGCATAGCTTTTAGACAGTTGAATGTTTGGGTTTGATTACAAAGCACTGTTCGATTTTTAACCAGAAGTATGTACAAGCATGTTATAAATAGAGTATTTCAATTATTATTTAAGTCACATTCAGCCTTATTTAAATTGAGGATCATTTCAAGTGATTGCAAAAGTGATCTCTGAATGAAGAAATCTGTTATGGGAAATAATCCTTCCTGTGTGAATTGTTCCAGGAGCATTCAATTTTATGGCAAATAGAAACAATTGTAGTTGGCTAGGCAGAAATATGTTTTGGCTTATGCATATGTTTATATCACAAAGGGTGAAAGTCACATTCAATTAGATAATTTATGACTGGGTCAAACTCACTTAAGTAACAATTATTTGATTATTATTGTTATTATTATTATTTTTACTGCAAGGAACTGTTATTTCTGAAAAAACTGACGTAGACTGACTCTTTAGTTTTGGAGATTTTGAACATTTTTCCTCCTACTACTTATAATCATTGACATTATTGAACACTTACTATGTGCCATGAACTTTGATAAGTGCTTTTTCTGCTTTATGCCATTTGTTCCTTGAAAAAAGTTTGTGATGTGGCATTTATCCCAGTTACAAAATAGAGTCGAGGGAACAATGACTTAGAGAAAATAAATGATGTGTCCTAAATCAAACAATGGTGACCTGGCATTACTTTCACTTAAGTAATCTGACCGTAAAGACTACAGTCTTAATAACTAACTATGAAAAAGTGCTCAGAAATTTTCTGGGAAGGGAGAGAGAGAAAGGCATGACATAAGAGTAATGGAGTAGAGAAAGAAAATGTCCTGTCTGACATAAGAATTTTCATGAATGAAAATATAAAATAATTCATCTCTAAACTTTTAAATACATAAGTTACTTCACTAAGCCTACAAGAAACATACTTAATTTTCCTATACATTTTATCCTGTCATTTTATGTCAACTCTTACTGACATTCTAAATAATAGTGTTGAGGTAAATGGTCAATTGCATAATTGGGCTCTATCTCTACTCTTCCTGCACTCACATCTTTATGACAGACTCACCATAAATGTAGTCTACTTGCCTGTATGTTGATATAGAGCCTGGTCACATAACAGGGCCAAAGACAGGTATGTGACATGAATCACAACAGTATTATGAAATTGTTTAGATGGGCACTAGACTTTAAGAAGGAGCTGATGAGGTGGCCAGCAGGTGGCATGATGGTTAATGTGCTGGACTCCCACATGGCCAGTTGTGGTTTGAGTCCCAGACCTGGTGGCATACTTTCTCTCTTACTCTCTCTTTCTTTGGTGAGTGCATATGCCCTACTGCAAATTTTAAAATAATAATTATAAACTTAAATAAATAATTCTTTAAAGATTTTTTAAAAAAAAGCTGGTGAGTACTAGACATTGAAAAGGATCTGTACTTTTTTTGGTTTGTTTGTTTGTTTTTTGAGAGAAAGACAGAGACAGAGAGAGAGAAAGCGAGAAATCACCCCCTAGGGGGATAGCCATGCCACAATCCCTTCTCTTCCATTCTCCTCTCTGGATCTTGGGCATGCATGCACACGCATCTGGTGTGAGTTTATGCCACCAGGTCTGGGACTTGAACTACATGGGAGTCCAGCAACATAGCCATTATGCCAACTGCTGGATCCTGATAAAAGCCCTTGAGTTTCAGATTATTCTACATTTTATATTCATCGGCTACACATACATATACTGAGAAAAAATAGGTCATTTTTTATAGTGAGAGACAATGTTACATAAAAATCTCAGACATTTCTCCAAAAAGTTTCAGGTTAAGCTCAATGTCTACCAGGTTTTGGTCTTCACAAATTAACTTCATTTCTACAGTGCATCTTGAACCTTACGTTTTTCCTGTGCTGTCTCATGTTAACAAGTGCCGAATTCTACAAATTAGATTTTTAAAAATATGTCTTTTTTAAAATTTATCTATCTATATCAGCATAATCTTAATTGCTTGACTACTCCAATAATAGTTTAATTGTTTCTGGTATTTATTTTCCACCATTCCATTTTCCTCATATTATTACAGTTAACTTCATAAAATATAAGTATGATCATATTTCTGTTTTGCTCAGTAGTTTTTTGTTGATTTATATTAAGTATGGGATATTAATTAATTTCTGTGCAGAGTCTACAACCTTCTTCCCAGTTTAACCCTTGGACAAAATCCTTACTCTTTGTGTTGTCTTGCCACTGTCTTTTCCATTCCCTTCTGATTATGTTATGATTCAGCCATTCTGAATTTTTCAGACTTTGAATATACCATGCTGTCACTTACTTTCTGTCTTAGCACATACTGTTTTCTCTGTGGGAAATACCTCTTCAAGCCTCTCTTCATCCTTCTTACCAACACTAATTCATCGTTCTGGTTAATTATAAGATTATTGTGAGGATTATTAAAATAATAGGTGTAGCTGCTAATTATAACTACATTCTCAAAGCAATGGATACAAAAATATGTAAAACAACTAATAATAACTATTCTTTTCATTCTGATATGATTTTCAAATATATCAGAGTAATCAGTGCTTTCATCAATAGCAGATAAATTGTTCTCTATTATTTTGGTGGCTGTAAACAATCTATTTTAAGGAAATTCTCTTGGATCACCCAGCTTTTTCTGAATCATTTAATGTACTCAAGAGAACCATCATAGTGTGCTTTTGGCTAGATTTAGGATTCTTAAAGCTTTGTTGATATGATGAATGGTGAAAAGTCACCTAAATAATTATTTAGGTAGCTCTTCCTTGAAACTTTCCTGCTTGAAATAAGGAAAATCCAGTGACTGTGTTTGCAAAGGCTCCCAGAGTAGCAATTCGTTGTAGCAAAAGCCTAAATCAGTTTTGATACATTTTTAGGCTTTTTGTTCCTTGTATTTCCAAGAGGTTCTATGGTCATGTATGTCCTAGATTGAACCGTTTTCATCTTGTATTTAAGAGTTTTTCTGTAATCTGTTGTGTTATTTTTTTTTCAGATAGAATATCACATGCTCTGTTTTCAGATGCTAAATATCATCATGTTCAATCCTGTCTACACTGTCTTTTACTTTTCCCATTATAACACTGTATTCACTTACCTAAATACAAATGCCTGGTGTGTCTTTTTAGTTATTTTTAGTTTTCTTTACTTCAATGTGTTCTCAAACAGATTAATTTCACTGCATGGTTTTACAAAAAAATCATGATTTAAGAAATGTAAGATAATGTTTCTTTGAGGCTTTAATGGGTTATTCCCTGAATCTATACTGTTTCGTCTCTTGATTTGTTGTGTGTCTACACATTAACTACATAAATCCAAACATAACTATTGTCATCTAATTCCCTAAAACATGTTTTTAAATAAAAAGGTGACCATCATGTCTGATATTGGTGTAATTTATTTCTCATAGAATAAATGCTAAAACAATGTGCATAATTTCTTATAAAAAATAATGATGAGCCTGCAGATTTTTCTCTTTTGTTATGAAAATACTCTGAAATTAATAATTATTCCAATAGTAATTTATAAGTTGTAGTGCACCTTTAGCATCACAGATGTAATGAAAAACATGTTTTCTTACGAAAGTACAAAGTATACTGATGGAGGATATATTTAAATCCATGTTTGCCAAAACCAGCCCTAAAGTCACATAGTTATTTCATGGTTAATCATGAGTGAATTAAGCCACCCTAAACCTAAAAAAAACAAGAGTAAAGAGAGACCAAAGTTGAGAAGCCATATGCAATCATTTGCTTGGTGGTCTGTAAAGGAGGCACTTCTGAAGAATTCATATTATAATTTTAAAGCTGATGAATTCTATACTGCAGCCTAAAAAGCAAGACAGTATGGTGAAGATAGGGCATTTTTGCCTAAAAAATTATGCCAAATTTAAAAACATCATGTAAATCATGAAAGGTAGATAGATTACCTATTGCTTTTAAATATCAACTGACACTTTAAGGACCAAGTTGTGTAAGAAATAGCCATTTTTAATCAGTGGAAAGTAATCTAGCAATCTGCTAAAGTGATAAGCAGGAAAAGAAAATGTTGCAGTATTCTATCGTCAATGTCAATAAAACAATTAAATGCAGTGCCATGACTCATAGCCTAAGAATGAATGTATCATGGAAATTGCTTTTTTTTTAAGCATAAAATGTTGCCTTCCTCTCCTCCTGCAAAAATTAGTTAAATATAAATGCATATTTTCATCACACCTAAAGTGAGTGCCACAACCTCCAGGTAAAATGTAATAACCTGATTGAAGCATGATACGTTAAGTGGAGAGACTTAATCACTTATGGTACCTGGCCATATTGGCTCCCATCCCCCGATGTAATCTGTGAGATTTAAGTGTGTGTGTGTGTGTGAGTGTGTGTGTGTGTGTGAGAGAGAGAGAGAGAGAGAGAGAGATGTACCCCAAACACATACTGCCAACTAATCCTAGTATAGGCAGCCCAAATTGTAGGCTGGCAAGCACCCTCCCTGCATGCAGAAGGTCTGTGAATCAGGGACCTCCCCAAGTGAGTCCTATTACCTTGCCCTGTACCATCATATGCCCCCACAAAGAACTTTCTACCACTCATGCATGTGCACACACAAGTATCTCTAGATTTTGACTCTGTTTTTTAACTAATTATTTTGCTTTACAACTTTGAATCACTGGTTGAAAGCTTTACAGTCAGAAGCACAAAAAAAATTTGAAACAAATTCAAAGCCAAATTAAAACATAGACAAAATATTTTTTAAAGAACTAGCTACAGACAAAGTAATCAGCTAGTTTTCAGAGAAAACAATAGAGTAGTGATAACCAATGGCAAAGAACTATCTGGACAGAAAATAGGGTAAACTTGAAGTCATTTGCATCAGTTCCGATCCTCTGTTCAGTGGGGCGCAGACCAAATTTTTGTAACACACTAGACTCAAATTTGTGAGCCTTGCTGTGCTCAGTGAAATTTAAAAGACAGTCTTGGAATTAACATAAAAAAAATAGAAATGTTCTCAGTAGCAATGGTATCATATACTTTCCTTCAAAAAAACATGATATCACAATCAAAACCAATTCATAAAAATTGTTCTGTACAATAAATATCCTTTCAATAGCAGAAGAAAATATATACTATTCCTATTAAGAAAAGATTGACCAAAATGGAAGGCTAATTATCCAAAGTAAAAGGAGCTAGAAATGTTTAATTAGTTAAGCACTACATTGGTTTTCTTATATTCTATCATAATTCACCTGTTTAACGAGTACAGAACTGAAGTTTTGTGTATGAGAAAGCATGTTAATTTGAATTTTTTTGTTCATACACAAAAATAAAGTACATGTATGATTTCTGGTTTTTTTTTTTTTTAATAGAAATGGCATGGCCTGCATGCATGTTCAACATGAAATAACACTTAGCCCATTCTGCTTTGAGAATCTAGAGTCCTGGCTGTGGGTGACAGTTAATTTCCTCTAGTCTCTCTCTGCCCTGCGGCTATTAATGTGTGCTGATCTTCAAGCATTATTGAAACATTATTAAGCATAAACATGAAAAGGACCAAATATAACACAAAGCTATCAATGTTAGCTAATTCAAGCTAAAGAATCAAAAGTGTACCCCTGCTATAGAAGAAAAAGAACATAATTTAGGTAGGCCTAATCATTTTGTCTGTAAACCAGAATATCACACACACCCAAAGATGTGTTATAAAGCACAGATGTTCTCTTAGATTAGAAAAATAAAGTTTGCTTTTCTCATATGTAAGCATACCATATGGAATTCATTTTCATCACTTCGATGCTTTTAAAGAATATTTCTTGAACAAATACTTCGGGAGTTTGATATGGAGATGTAAAAATCTTTAATGTATGTTTTTATTCTGTAGTATTAGAGGAGTTCAAGGCAATAATTCAGGAACTTAATACTGAAGGGTATAGTTAGAAACTAAAGCATAGTATAAAATTTCTCCCTTTTTAAAATTCCTTTTTACAATGTCTTTTTACAATTTTTTATGTAAATCCTAATATGTATATAAATTAACTCTCAGTTTTAGCTGATACATTATTTTCTGTGACAACTTTTAGTCCATTCCTGTAGCTTTTAAACCTCTGAAAATCCTTATATCACCCTATTCAGGCTTCTCTTCCATGTTCATGACATCCTTTTTAAAATTCCTTTTTACAATGTCTTTTTACAATTTTTTTATGTAAATCCTAATATGTATATAAATTAACTCTCAGTTTTAGCTGATACATTATTTTCTGTGACAACTTTTAGTCCATTCCTGTAGCTTTTAAACCTCTGAAAATCCTTATATCACCCTATTCAGGCTTCTCTTCCATGTTCATGACATTTTCTCTTTTATTTATTAGTTTTTATTTCATGATCTAAGTGATGATATTCTTTCAAATACATATTATAAAAGTGTATAAGCCAAAAATGGAGATGGAATAAGGTAAATATTTAATGTGCACATATTTAGTATTTAAATTTTTTTTCTTTATCCCAGCCTCTGTAACAGTATAGTTAAAAGTACATCTCTACTGTTTTAGTCATTAAAACAGTTTAATTTCCTATAAATTAGAATACTTAAAATTGTTCCATTTATTTCATCAAAGTTCATTATTTGTTGAATGTTTAACTTATTTCCAAATTATTATTTTCTTGTTATCACTCTCTTATGCAAGCCTCTGGTCAGTCATCTTTCTTCCACTTCTGAGGAAGAGCTTTTCTTGTTTCTCACAGAATTTAAGAAATTTAAAAACAATTGGTAGAAAACATTATGTAACTATAATTGCATTAATAGAGGCAACCTTCTGTTTTGTTTGTTTGTTTGTTTTTCTCAAAAATGTCTTCTGTGGAATAGAAAGTCTGAAATCCTTGGAACTGGATGAATGGGGTTTAAGTTTGTTTTTTGTTTTTTCCTAACTTTGTGTCAAAATCATCTGGGTTGCTTTTAAAATGTGTTTCTGGATCTACTCTCCAATGACTCTAATTCAATAGAACTGAATGGAACCAATGAACTTAAATTTTTAAAGAGTGAATATGTGATTATGACAGATGTCACTTGCACCACACTGTGAGAAACACAGAAATAGAGGGAAAGTGACACTACTAAGCTGATGTTTTCGTGGGTAGTTTTCCTCATACCTGAGTTCTCAAATGACTTTATCTCATTTTCTGGCTTTTCCTCTTAGATACATCAATTATATCATCAAATCATAAAATAATGACCTCAAAAGGTAAGTTGGTATACAATTTGTTTATGTTCCACAATGTAGATGGTGCATATATACTTGTATCCATTAATTTGCATGTTTTAATAGAAATGACATATTCTCTCCTAATTGTACAGTGGGGCACCTGCACACCTGCAGCCAGCTTGCTCGTGAAGATGCCTGGTTTTCAGTTTTCCATGTGGAAGTATAATGTCTTAACCACCACGCCATCTGCTGGTCCCTGTGATTTTATTTATTTATTTATTTTAATGACTGAAGCCTAATGTAATGGAAATTGCACCAAAGTTTCAATCTTAGTGTTAATGTCCAGATAGCTAAGTTTTGGCAATGAATCTGTTATCACCAGATATTCCCAATTGAGCTATGAAGGAATTGCCACCCTTATCAAAGTAAATATGCTTTCAAATATTTTACATTGGAAAAACAAATCTGTAGGTGTGGAAGTAGATTGTCCTGGGAGCTTTTTTTTCCCCCTAGTTCTTTGAAAATTCAGATTCTGCTTAGGACTTTCTTGCTTGGATTTTATGATCACTACAGACTAATTCCATAGATTTGCATCTTTTTCTTCTGAGGAAATGAGCAATGTAGATATTTATTTTTTTAAAAAAAGGTAAAATACAAAACAGATAACCACAAACAATATGGATTATAATCTGGGTGATTTATGATATAAACAATTCAAATGCAATTAGTATATTTATGATTATTTCTAGAGTCTGTCCCAAGATTAGTGCTACCACTCCACCATTAAACATTATGTAGATAGGGGTTTTGGTTCTGAAATATTTTCTTCTTTAACCTCATCTATCTTATAGCCCTTTATTTTTACATTCTCTTTTTGCTAATAAATTGAATACAAATTCCCCCAAAATGCGTAATTATAAAGATATAAATGTTAAATACTTTGAATAAAAGGTCTTTTAGCTAAACCCCCTTGTAGTAGATTTACTGGATTATCAAACGGTAGAATATTTATCTGTTACTTAGATTGAATCTAAAATAAGTTTGCCTGTAACAGTCCTGGTTAACACTGTTGTGGTTAGTAATGATGCCTACTTTCAATTTCAGGTATCCTTTTTAGGATAATTATATTTTTTCTACTAATGTATATGTTTGAAATCACTTCCTACTTATATCTCTCCATAGGCATCTATGTATAAGAAACAATTTTATTCCCATGGTTCATAAAATAAAGAAACTAACTGAGCTATTGTCCCTCGGAAACCAAGATGCAAAGAACAATTTAGAACCTGAGACAATTCTAATACTTTGTTCAAGTCGTTCTGGTTTCTTGTATATAATAAACACAAATATCATATAATAAATTGAAATCTGATGATTGACTCTTGAAAATGACTTGGTTGGTTTGTCAGCAAATAGAAAGTAAATTCCTTGTTCATATATTAAATAAAATTTCTGCATAATGTAAGGCCAAAGTAGCTGAAGCATAATGGCCAATTGAAGGAGAAAAACAAGAGGAGATTAGAGACATGGTCAAGAATCAGAGCATAACGGGTCCTTAAGTCTAGTAAGGAGTTGGGTTTTATTGTAATGGGGAATCCATTAGAGTACTTAGAGGAATAATATGGTCTCATTTACATTTTTGAAATGATTATTCTGAAGATTATATTGTAGAGGATGAGAAGATTAACCAGAAGCCAATTGCATTAATTTATGTTATAGAGGATGGGGATTTCAACTAGAGTGTAGTAATAATAAGAATAGAGAGAAGTATATAGATTCATAACCATTTTGAAGATCTAGTTATTGAGATTTGTAGAGTAGTATATATTTAAAAATGCATAGAAAGAGAGGAAGCAAGAGGAATTTCTAGAAAATGATCTTTTAGGACAGAGGAAAAGTCAGAAGTTCTATTTTGTTCTCATTAGTTCTGATATACCTATGAGAGACGATGTCAGCATTCTGAATGTTTTAAAAATATGTCTAAATTCTTACTTCATTAAAAAAATTATTTTAATACTTTTAGCCAGTACAAAATTTAAGGTTTATGCAAAAACAACAGGTTGGAAAGGAGAATAAGTGAAGCTACACTAAAAGGAAAGGGTGGTCTTATATTAAAGATTGACAGATGAATGCATGTTTACATGTTTTAAATAAAAACAACCTGGGGGAACAGTGCTTAAAGGCACTGAACTCCCACACGTCCAACCATAATTCAAGTCCCGGACCTAGTGGCTTGCTTTCTCACTTTCCTTCTTTTTCTCTGCCTTTCTCTAGTCAAATTAGAAAATAATAATTAATAAAGTTAAATGGAATAATTTTTTTAAAAATTAAAACAAGCTGTTTAATATATGAATGTATAATTTTAATGATTTTATGCTTCAAATACTTTTTTTTTTAAACTGAATAGCTACTGGCCCAATAATATTAAATAATACATTTTTACTGTACTTCAATTGTGTTTAGATGGGGCTGCTAATTTCTAAAATTAAGAAACTTTTAAAAGATTTAAAAATGTTTTAAATTATATGTCTTTCAGACATCCTAAAAAACATACTGTAAACACCTCTGACTATTTAATACTAGTGTCTAATCTAACCACATTCAGTTGCCTTTATCCACAGGGGCTGACTACATGCCATCTTCTCCCACCATTTTGGGACACCACTTCCAAAACCATTGGAATCTAACAGCTTTGGACATTACTCTTGTTAAAGACAAATAGCATTTTCAAGACTTATTTAACCCGACATCTAGCACATGAGACTGTGGCAAAGTTTTCCTTCAGTCTTTGTTCTATTTTCAGTGATAAATCTTGCTTTTGCTTTTCTTCCTAACCCTCTGGATATACATTGAGGATTTTTTTCTTGCATCTTAGTTATCAGTAATCAACAGGTTTTATAATAGACCCCTCTTTTCCTCTCCACATCCCTTCTTCTACTAGTCTCAGAGTTTCAACTGATCTTTATAAACTGATGTCTCCTTCACTAAATAGGGCTGGATTAATATGCTGTGCAATAGCCTTTACCATCCACCTGTTTAAAAATGCTACACGGATATTTTACAGGCACTTGAAGTTCAAAGGGAAAATAAAAGCTATGTATGTAGAAATGAATACAGCCAAGATTAGTCAAAACTTTCCTGAAGAAAAATGCTAAGAAAGATGTATCTTAATGATATAGCTATAAAGAAAGAATGACAGTGATTGAAAGGTATACAAGTCAGTGGAGCAGAAGAGAGTGTAGAAACAGATTCACACAAATATGGACATACAATTTATGGAAAGGTAACAAAATTTTCACAAAAATAATTTTTGGAGCTTATTAAATGTATTTTTAAGAACTATTTTTGTTTAACTTTTAAAAATTTATTATTATTATTTTAATATTTCCATAGAGAAACACAGAGAGAGAGAGAGAAAGTAAGAAAACAAGCTTCCAGGTCCTGGACTTAAATGATGATTGGCCACGTGGGAGTTCAGTGCCCTTAACCACCGAGCCACCTGCCAGCCCCAAGAGCTTATTAAATTTCTATGTGGGAAAAAAAAAAAAAAAACTTGATCTCTATATCACATCATAGATAAATCTATAAATTTGGGAACATTTAGTTTTTTGTTTTTTTCTTTTTTTTGGAGAGATTTTCACTGTAGGGCGCGTGCGCTCGCCAGACAGACAGAGAGAGACATAGAGACAGAAAGTGAGAAATCACCCCCCAGGGGGGATGGTCATGCCGCAATCCCTTCTCCTCCATTCTCCTCTCGGGATCTTGGGCACGCACGCACACGCGCCCGGTGTGAGTTTTAAGCCACCGGGTCTGGGACACGAACCGCGGTCGACTATGTGGGAGTCCAGTGACATAGCCATTACTCTAACTGCTGGTTCCCGGAACATTTAGTTTTGAATATAAAAAATAAAAATGCATATTAAAACTTCTAGAGTAAATCACAGTAGCAAATTTTTGTGGCTTTCAGATAAACAAGGATGTTCTGAATAAGACAAAAAACACTAACCATAAATAGTAAATGGCTGAAATCATGGATTAGTAAAGAAAAATGTTAAAAACTAACATCTTTATTGTTCAGTAGTTTTCCATTAAGTAGTTAACAAAATAATGTTATCTACTGGGGAATGTGATAACATTGCACATTATTCCGTTTATTCAGCAAATATTTATTGAGGATGCATCATATATCAGGCACTATCCTATGTGACTAAGAATAATGAGGCAAACATGATATGAATTTAAGAGATATATATATATGAAATTAAGATATAAATATTTAATATATACATATATCATATTGTATATACATGTTCATATTAATTACAAATGATAAATTAGATCTCATATATATATATAGAGAGAGAGATGCTTCCTGACTTATTATAGGGTCATCCTGACTTATGATAGGGTTATATCTCAATAAACCCTTATTAAGTAAAAAATATTTTAAGTCAGAAATTTATTTAATGCACTTAGCCTACTGAACACCTAGGCTATCTCAATCATTCTCAGAACATAGATAGCCTGCAGTTGGGTAAAATGGTCTAATGCACTCTACTTTATAACAAAATATTAAATATCTCATGTAATTGATTGACTACAGAAAGAAGAAAACAGAATGATCGAATGGGTAATCAAAGTTAAGTTTCCACTGAATGTGTATAGCTTTTACCTCCTTGTAAAGTCAAACAATCACTATAATTTAAACCATTTCAAGTTTAGTACTATCCATATCTGTGTGTATGTGTGGGTATGTGTGGGTATGTGTGTGTGTGTGTGTGTGTGTATTCATATATGAATATGTATATATGTATGCAAATATACTTATATAATGACAAGTGCCATGGAGTTCTGGGGAATATGAGGAGGGGATGAAATTTAAATAGACTGCTAATATGGAATGTGTTCACTCAAAAAGTCATTGAAGCTTTAATGCTCATTGTAATGGTGTTTGGAGATGGGGTCTTTGGGAAATTATTAGATTTAGATGAGGTCATGACAGTTATGGTATTAGGATCATTATAAGAAGAGGAGGATAGAATGGAGAACTTCTCTTTATATTATGTAAGTAAGCAACAAGAAGGTGGCTGACTGCACACCAGTAAAAGGGCCTTCACCAAAAAATAAATTAGCCAGCACCGTGATCTCTGGTTTTCTAGCTTCTTGAACTATGAGAAATAAGACTATTCCAAGCAAAACAGATAAAAAATCCAAAGATCCTGACGTAGGTGTTTGACAGACATGTGCAAAAAGTTACCAGGCTAAGGCACAGTGGCACAAGTGACAAGTCATGATCTGTGATCCTGGCTGACTGGAAGACATGGGGCTTTCATGGCACATGGCATGAGGAAACCTTGTTGAAGGTACCTCTCTCTCTCTCAAGACAGAAACTTAAAAAAAAAAAAAAATCCAGATTGAATGGAGGGAGTAAACAAAGAGAAGACTATTGTGATAGCAAGCTTCTAACTGGGTAGACAGATTATGTAAAGGCATAAAGGCCCAAAGATTATGTAAAGGATTATGGACGCCAAACATTGGAATATTTTGATGGGATACACACACACACACACACATATACATACACATATACACACACATACATAGATCATTTTAATTTATTTAAAAAATTTCAGCGTGATTGTTCTGTAAGTTATATGGACAATAGACTAAGGGTCGCAAACATAGAATCCAGAGAAATAGTAAGGGGGCAATTTAATAAATTCAGGCAAGAGATGATGATTACTTCAAGTGGAGTGGTAACCACAGGGGTAGTCATTTTATAGATATCTTGGAAAGATTCATCTCTGGTATTATTCACAGATAAAATGGAGAGTTGGAGAAAATGAGGAGTTTATTGTGTTTCTTAAGTTTGGGGTCTGAATATTTGGAAGAATGTTGTTTGTTGAAATGGGAGAAATAATGAGAAAAGCAAGGTTATTAATGGGTAGTTAAGAGGTAAAAACCAAGAGTTTAGTTGCAAGATTTCTATTAGATAGTAAGATAAATAAATCTGCAGTTCATAGGAGAGATGACGTCCAGAAATAAAATTTAAAAACTGCTTGTCCAAGTTTAAAGTTGTAAGACTGTGTCAGATTCATGTAAGTATGGATTATAGCTAGAGAGAGAGAGAGAAAGAGAGAGAGAGACAGAGGGGAAGAGAGAGAGAGAGGAGAGAGAGAGAGATTGATTGATTTGAGGGTTGAGACCTTAAATATAACAGTAAACAAGTAAAGGAAGAAAAAGAAAAAAGAAAGAGGATTCAGAATGGCCAAAAAGTGGAGACTATTTTAACACAAAAGTTCAGTGAGTATGTCAAAGAAGAATGGTGGTCAATTATATGAAATAATGTTAATTGAATAAGGTCTGTGAATCTACCAATGGACTTCGTGGGTTGAGTTCTGCCTGCCTTTGTTAATAATAAGTACATTGTTGGAGATAACTATTTGGACGGGATTCAAGAAAATCGGAGAAAAGCCTTCAGAGACAGCAATTACTGACATTTTTCAAAAATTTTGCCAAATATATATATAGAGAAATGGAAATGTAGCTGGTACTACTTGCAAGAGAGAAATGCTCAGTTTAAGAGCAATAACAGAATAGAAAAATAGAGGAAAACTCAATGAATGTGGGAAGAAATGCTCGGGTACTTGAAGGTATAACAGGTATGAAGTAAGAATGATGGTGCTAAGATGTTGCTGTTTATGCAGCTTTGTAAATAGAGAGGTCATGAAATCTCACTGAAATTGTTGCTGGCATTTACAATTTCATATTTTAAAGACTTTAGAAATAATAACCTGGAGCAAAACAAAGAACCAAGTCATGTTTGAGGTTTTGGAATATAAATACATTGACATTACATATCAACTCTGAGCTTAGTTGTTTAAATTTTTGAATAAGTATGTTTTTTATGATGTTTCAAAAGCACATTTGCAATTCTCATCTCTCTCCACCCACCGTGAACCTCTCCCACATGCAGAGCTTCCATTGACTTCAAAGGAAACATTTCACATGGAAGCAGTAGGATTTGGTTAAGAACTGAGCCCAAAGAAAATGCAGATACTGCAGATATATTGGGAGATGTGGCAAACCCTAGATTCAGTGGACATTTGCAATGTATAAAAAATCCATTCTGAAAATGTATCCTTTTGTAAACAAGTGAAATTGTTAATGAAAATTTCACAAATGTGCATTCATATACTATTTACCTTTATAATAAATCAATGCATTTTTGTCATTTGATATGAAGCTAAATCAGAACCATTTTCACTTATTTGTAGAAATACATTAAAATTTTGAGCTATTTTAAATGTTATATAAATTATTTAAAATACATGTAACATATCTTACTAGATTTCTGTGTATGTAATTGTATATGTAAACAGACACATAAAATATCTTGAAGTTTAATACAGTTTAATTGTTTAAAATAAGTTTGACTCTTTAGCCCGTTACATGTTCAAGTCAACAAATAGATTTTCAATGATTCTATTATTTCTGAACATAAAGCAGTTTACCAGAAACTAGAGAAAACTTATACATATTACAACTAATAGGGAAGAAAGGTAATTGTGAATAGAGAAGAGTTATATAGTATTGACACAGGTACAAACACAATTATGTGAATATTTACACAACAAAAAAAATAAGTTTGGGAACTGGGAAAAATAAAATATAGTAGCTATAATTCCTTTATTTATTTTTTAAAATAATTGCTTATTTAATATATATTATTTTTGATTTGCTATAGAGCACATGCACACACCAGAGAAGGACAGAAAGAGAGAGAAAGTAAGAAAACAAGCTGCCAGGTCTGGGACTCAAACCACAGTCAACCATGTGGGAGTCCAGCACCTTAACCACCATGTCACCTGCTGATCCTATAATTCCTTTATTAAAAAATGGGTTTCACTAGAAACTCACATTAAAATTTAAAAAGATTAATTAAAGTTATATAATTATTATCATATAGTAATAAATATCTCAAAGATGAAATTATTTTACAAAATAGTGATCATTTTATTCTTACCACATCTTTCATACCTCACTCTATAATTTTATCTATGTAAAGTATAGATTATCTGTGTAAAAGACACATATCACTTAGGCTAAATAAAAATTTAAAATAATAACCACTAGTATTCTTGCACTTATTAACAAATAGACTGTAAGATTTTAAAAACAAAAATTGAAATGTTCATGTTCTCCATAATTTATTCTTTTCTCTCCTTCCCTCTTTCTCTTTCTCTCTTACCTTAGCTCAGTTGACTTGACTGCCAAGGTAATTTTTTAAAAATTAAATCATATTTCCATGGCTTCATACCAACAATATATTACTGTGCATTCAATTGCAATATTCTTCCTGAGGCCAAAACATTATTTTCACAAAGAATAATGCTATGTAAAATAACAGAAAACACACTGTGAATAATGTCTTACACATGAAAATCTTAGTGCCTTTACCAAAACATTGGTTTTGTGTATGCAAATTTAAATAACCATAAAGAAATGACAACTTAACAGTTTGTGGATATCTCAAATGTATTTCAGTTGTAAACACTTTATCAATTGTTAAAGTTAATTTTCCTTAAGAAAACAAAATTCAAGTTTATGTTTTTAGGAATATGAGAACAGCTCATAGATTATAATTTTACCCAAAGTCAAAAATATTAAAAGGTGAACATTAGTGCACATATATTTTCTTGTGTTTACTTTTAAGTTGCAAAGCAGCTTTTATGTAAAAGTTATGCCAATTTCTTAAATCAAAGATATACACCCTATCTATTCCTATATATTATAGAATAGTAATCTACAATATATTCTTTATTCACACACATTTCATTGTTTGCTTGTATGAACTTCAACCTTTATGCACGTTTGATGACTATACACAATAGAAAAAATTATGAATAACCCCCCAATTTTTTTTGAGAGGTTTTTGCTATAGGGCGCATGCGCTCACCAGACAGACAGAGAGAGACAGAGAGACAGAAAGAGAGAAATCACCCCCCGGGGGGATGACCACGCTGCAATACCTTCTCCTTCATTCTCCTCTCAGGATCTTGGGCACGCACGCACAAGCGCCCAGCGTGAGTTTTAAGCCAGGACGCGAACTGCAATTGACTACATGGGAGTCCAGCGACATAGCCATTACGCTAACTGCTGGTCCCAATAACCCCCAAATTCTGAGACATTTGATTAAATACTGTGTTTATCTGGCTTTTTAATTTTAAAAAAGTCAATTTCTTTCTCTTTTTTGTTTTTATCAAAGTATAAGTATACTTGACAGAGAGAGACAGACTGAAGCAAAGTGAGAAAGCATCCCCAATGGGGACTGGTCACACCACAATCCCTTCTCCTCCATTTTTTCTTCCTTTTGGGACTTTGTGCATACAGGCACATTCACCCACTATGTTTTTCAAGTTGGTAGGTCCAGGACTGGAACAGCACAGTAGGCCATGAGGTATCCAGCCTCCTTCCCCACCAGGCCATTGGCTGGAACTTAAAATAAATTTCTTATGAATATACCAAGTTTGATCATTTAAAAAGCAAAGCAATTGCATGCAATTATGTTAGAATTTATTCATGTCAAATAGCATTTATACAAATTTATTTTAAAAATTCAGGAGAATAATAATAATTAATAATTATTTTGATAAGAAAAGGGAAAAAGAAAAGTTTTAAAAGTCAGGTTAAGACTCAGCCAGGTGGCACAGTTGGTAGCAAACTGAACTGCAGTACTGGAAGTCACATCACTGACTGGTAGTTTGGATCCCCAAATAGATTTGAGAACAGGCATATGCATACATGACAAGGATCCTAACAAATTGGAATTCATGAGAAAGGGGATTGCAGCATGATGGCCCCTGCTAAGGGTACCTCTCTCTCTCTCCTTCGCTCTCTCTTATATATAAACATTTATTCTCTATCATGAATAAAATTAATAAGAATAAATGAAAGTAAGGACAGGGCAAGAGCATTTGGGAAGATGGTATAGTGAGAAGCACCTGTCTCTCAACTTAGACAACAATGTTATTGACAGAATCTATTTGAACTAACTAATTTGAAATTCTGGAGTCTGTTGAATTAACTTAGACAACAATGTCATTGGCAGAATCTATTTGAACCAACTAATTTGAAATTCTGGAGTCTGTTGAATTTTTGCAAACTCAAAGGGAAGTCTTGGGTGGGAAATATTAATGGGTGGCTATCTTTGGGCAAACCTCTTCATTCAAGTTGAAATGAAACTGAATAGTAAATACCTTTCACTTTCTGTTGTTTTTTCTTTCTTTGGGAACAGGGCACTGAAGACCAGGACATTCTAAAGCAGCTGCATGTCTGAGAAAAATTAGGAAGGCATTTTGAACTCTCAGAAAATGCGTCTGGCTTAGAAAAGATCTAAATTAAATTTATACATCAGGTTGATCTTTAGTTCTGAAACAGCCTACAAAAACAAACAAACAAATAATAAATAAATGCAAATCTGAGAGGGAAAGGAGAGAATGCAATTTTAAGAGTTACCAAATTATTAGATTCAAATGTCCAGTTTTTAACAAAAACATCACATAGCCTACAAAGAAACAGGAACATATGACACAAGCAAAAAAAAAAAAAATGAATTGACCAAAATGTTCTTGAAAAATACATGCTAGCAGATCTAGTAGACAAAAACTTTAAAGCAAGTGTATTATGGATTCTAAAAGCATTAAAGGATGATGTAAGAAAAGTAAAAAGTAAAAAACAAACAAACAAACAAAAAGTGTGAACAAAATAGAAATATCAATAAATAGAAAGTCTAAAAGAAACCAAAAATAATTTAGAAGTTCTGGAGCTGAAGGTATAATATTTTAGAAAAGTACAAAATGCAATATTCAGTGGAAGTATTTTAAGCCAGACTTGGGGTGACCAGCAAAAAGCATAATAGTTATGTCTCTTGACTCCCACATAGTTGACTGTAGTTCACGTCCTGTACACTGCAGCTTAAAACTCACGCCAGGCATGTGTGTGTGCATGCCTGAAATTCCAAGACTAGAATGGAAGAGAAGGGATTTCAGTGTGGCCATCCCCACTGAGGAGGGTGATTTCTCAGTTTCTGTTTCTCTGTCTGTGTATCTCTGGCAAGTACACACACACAACCGCAAAAATCCGTCAAAAAAAAAATCATGTTTGTACAGGAAGGAAAAAAATATATCACCTAAATTCAAGATAAGAAAATTAAAATTGGGACCAGCAGTTAGCGTAATGGCTATGTTGCTATTCTCCCACATAGTCCACCGTGGTTTGCGTCCCAGACCCGGTGGCTTAAAACTCAGGACTGGCGCGTGTGTGTCCATGCCCAAGATCCTGAGAGGAGACTGGAGGAGAAGGGATTGCGGCGTGGCCATCCCCCCTGGGGGGTGATTTCTTGCTTTCTGTCTCTCTGTCTCTCTCTGTCTGTCTGGCGAGTGCACGTGCCCTATAGCAAAAACCTCTCCAAAAAAAAAAAGAAAGAACATTAAAATTATCCAGGTTGAGAAATATATAGACCGTAGAATAAACAAATGTGAATACATCCTAAGTAACCTATGGAACAATATCAAGTGCACCAACACATGATTTGTAAAATTCTCAGAAAGACGAGAGCAATAAAAGAATAGAAGCTATTTGAAGAAGTAATAGCCGAAAACAGCCCACGTATGATGAAAGGCATAAATATAAACATTCAAGAACCTCAACAAGCTCCAAATGAGATGAGCTCAAAGATATCCACACTGAGATCCACTACAACCAAACTTCTACAAAGCCAGAGAATCTTGAAATGTACCAGAATCAACTCATTACAAAAAAATGATCTTCAATAAGATAATGAACAGATATTCACACAGAATCTTTGGAGGCTAGAAGCCAATGTGCTAATAAATTTCAAGTGAAAAAGAAAAAAAAAGCAACAGTGGTCAATCAAGAATCCTACATGTGATGAAATCTTTAAGAACCTCATTTTCACAATACTCATGTTGCTATAGGTACTGTATCACTTAAATTGAAAGGTTTATTTTTTTTTCTACCATGTTCTTCTCAACCACTGACACAATCATTGTCACTGTCTTCAACAACTTCTATCCTATCAAATTCAATATTTTAGTCTCAATATTCTTCTTATTACACCCTGTAGCAGCATTGGTAAGATTGATCACCTTTTTTTCAAAAACATTCTTTGCTTAACTCTCAGAACATGACAATTACTTGTGTTTATTATACCATCAGCTATGCCTTTCTACCCCCATTTGGTAATTCTCATTCTTTTTGCTACTTCTACCATGAACTTGAGCTTCATATAACCTGTAAGGTGTTCTATGTAGAAGGAGACTTCATAAAGTTTGTGAAAAATAAGTCAAAGTACAAGATTATTTTGGTGAAAAAAAGTTTGAAATCCATGCATAGTGTTTTCATAATATACATTCTTCATGAGCATATTGAGAACATTCATATTTCCACTTCAAGGTTTAATAGGAATCTCAAATTGAATATGTCTAAAATATCATGATTTCTCTGTCTCTGCCATATCTCATGGTTCACCATGGGGGAAATGGCTGCCTTAATCACCAGGCTACAACGTTTGACCTTTCTGTGTGTGTGTGTGTGTGTGTGTGTGTGTGTACATGTGTGCATGTGTGTGTATGTGTGTGTGAAGGAAAAAAAAGCTTTATTGCAATGTGAAAAGCAAGGAGAGCAGGCAAGGCAGCTCATACTGAAAAGACCCAATCTCCCTGAGGTATTCCCCAGATGTGTTTTTAAGGGCCAAATTAGGGACAGGGGTCCCAAGTACATGATCAGTTGGATAATTGGTTCAAAAAGGTGTGAATATCTCACATTTTTTTCTTAGGTTTTTTGCTTTAGGGCATATGCACTTGCCAGAGAGAGACAAAGAGAGAAAAAATGAGAAATCACTCCTGAAGGAGGATGTGAGAGCTGAAACTGTAAGTCTCCACCTAAATTTTTTTGTTTTCATAAGTTTTTTTTCTTTTCCATGAGGTGTATGTGCTTGCTGGAGAAGAGAGAGACAGAGACAGAGACAGTGAAAGGGGAAGTGAGAAATTATCCCCAGAGGAGATGGCATGCCCCACTCCTCTTCCCTCCATTCTATGTGTGGAATTTTGGGCACATGCATACATGTGCCTGGAATGATTTTTCAAGCTGCCGGGTCCAGGACTCAAAATGAGGTCAGTCATGTGAGAATCCAACATCCTGACCACAATACCACCTGCTGCCCCCCCCCTTAATATTTAAAGTATTTAAAAATATAAAAATAAAAGTTATTTTATGGATGTTTGGAATGGGATCCATTCGAAATCACTAGCACTGATTCCACTGTGTATTTTCAGTATTTCCAAATAAATTTTATAAAAAATTGTTTTTATGAAATTGCTTTTATCCTTTACTAACTCCTATGTGTGGGTCAAATATAATGGTACTATATCATATTATCTTTAAATTGGCATTTTTGCCTCAAACTTGTATAGTTCAATAGGCCATATTATAGACCATATTATAACTCCATGAGCACCAATATATTCAATATCAGACTATTCTAAATGATGAAGAAGTTCAGGTATTAGGTATTAAGTAGACCATGATGTCAAACTAAAAGTAAATGCTATATTCACAGAGCTGGAATTTCCTGCCTATCTGTGAAGTTTATCTAATCCCTCCAACTGCAAAATTTTACTTTCTAACTAAATTCTATTCCTGTGTTTATTTATGATATCCATTCATCAGATTTATAAATGCATAGTCATTGCATAACTCTTTAGGTATGTGCACATAAAATAAATGAAAACAAATGCTTTCATTAACACAGCTGCTCTGTAGTAGTTAGTTCACATAATTCTGTACTTGCTTTCCACAGACAAAAGACTTGAGAAAGATGAAAAGAAGTTATCATTTAAATACGAACATATTTCTCCTTTTAGTAAAAAAAAAAAAAAGAGAGAGAGAGAATTAATACTTGTGTCCTAAGAGCACATAGGGAGTAGACACTAAAGGCATGTGAGCATAAATGAAAATTCTAAAATCATCATTATTGCTGTACTACCCAAGCATAAGGTATGGTACTTTAAAGAGTTCTAAGGTTCTCAAATAATGGTATTTTTCTTTTATTCTTTTTTCTTTTCTTTTTTATAGCATTATGACCTGTACCTTTGCAAATATTATTCAGGCTTGTTTTAAGACACTGAGAAAGGGGAACCAGCAGTTAGCGTAATGGCTATGTCGCTGGACTCCCACGTAGTCGACCGCGGTTCGCGTCCCGGACCCGGTGGCTTAAAACTCACGCCGGGCGTGTGTGCGTGCGTGCCCATGATCCCGAGAGGAGAATGGAGGAGAAGGGATTGCAGCGTGACCATCCCCCCTGGGGGGGGATTTCTCGCTTTCTGTCTCTATGTCTCTCTCTGTCTGTCTGGCGAGCGCACACGCCCTATAGCGAAAATCTCTCTCAAAAAAAAAAAAAAAAAGACACTGAGAAAGTTAAGACATTTTATTGCAAGGGGTAATCATTTATTATGTTATAGGACTAAGAGAAAAAATATTTTTAAGAAAATATGACTTTATTCCCATCCAAAGAAAAATTAAGTCACATTTCTATATTAACTTTACTGTATCTAGCACCTTGCCCAAGGTGAGAATTTTTAATTTTATTTTCAGGATACACAATGAATAGACAGGGAATAAGGTTGACAGAAAGTTTGCCTGTAATTCATAGTTAAGTATACCAACCCATAGAAATTCTGGACAGGATATGATAAAGAAAAGTGGGAAGTATATTACTGTTCTCAAAACAAAGATCAAAGTGGCAGATATCATAGTAAGAGGGAAACTCAAACCTAAAGTTATGAGAATGAGTTGAAGCCAAAACAACCCTGAGAAATGCATGACCAGCCATGTCCATGTCTGTCTTTGAATACTCAGGCAAAAATGAGAAGCAGATTTCTAGATACTGTGCCGAACTGGATCTGAGTTCCTTGCATAAAACCCGGAACAAGGTGGGCACATGTGTGTGTGCCCAAGATCCGGGAAGGAAAGTGGAGGAGAAGGGATTGCAGTATGGCTATCTCCCCTGGAAAGTGATTTCTTACTTTCCCTCTCATTGTCTCTTTTTCTCTCTTTAGCGAACAAACATGCCCTAAGGCAAAAAATTTTTTAAAAAGCAAAAGAAGGAGCTCTCTTATTTAGAATATATATATTTTTTTACCTACTATATTTATTTCCTAGGGATGCCATACCAAATTACTATGAAGTTAATGACTTAAAACAACACAAATTTATTCTCTCACAGTTTTGGAGGCAATGTCTAAAATCAAGGTGTAAGTAAGACCATTCTCACTTTAAAAGCTATAGCAAAATACCAAATAATGGCATTATTCCTCTCCTTTCTTTCTAGTTTCTGGAATTCCCTTGGCATCATTCCAATCCCTACATACATCTTTGCATGGCCTCCATGTTTGAGTATGTTTCTCTGTATACTTTACTCTTCTTTAAAAGACAGCAGCCATTGAATGCAGGACCCATCCTTATTCCAATATGATTTTGTTTTGAGGTCCTTAACTAAGGTGTATGTAAGATTTATTTCCATGTAAGGATATACTCCAAGTTTCGGGGTTGGCTTTTTTTTTTTTTTTTTTTTTTTAAGAGATTATCATACCCTGGTATGTGCAGTTGCCAGAGACACAGAGACAGAAAGCAAGAAATCATACCCTGGAGAAATGACCATGCCACAATCCCTTCTCCTCTATTCTCTTCTCGGGATCTTGAGGATGTATGCACATATTCCCGGTGTGAATTTTAAGCCGCTGGGTTCGGGACTCAAACTGTGATTGACTAGATGGAAGTCTAGCAACGTAACCATCACACCATCTGCTAGTCCAAGACAATTTCTTTTTATTATTTATTTATTCCATAAGAGAAATAGACACAGAGACAGAGAAATAAAGATAGAGTCATCCCCAAAGGGTATTCAAGTCAGGATCCATCCCTAGTTTCAGGCAACTTGAAGCACAGGCATGTTGCCTAACATCTACAGAGAAAAGTTGAGGTGCTAACCTGGGACATTCCCACGTAGAGTTAGCACTGTAGAACACTACATTACCATGAGTCACCAGGCTGGACATAGGGTTGACATTAACTCATTCTCTCTTTCATTCTTTATCATTTTATTTGTTTGTTTAGTTTTACCATGGGTGAGAACTGTAGAGAGAGACAGAGAGGCAGAAAGACAGCCCTTTCAATGGGGTCCTGACATTGTGGTCCATCCCCATGCTTAGTCAGTCGGTATCATGGACACGCATATGCACAGCATACTCCATAGGTCTCCAGATACATACCCAAAACTCTCCCATGCAGTTCAGTCTACCAGAACATTGCAGCATAACTGCTGCATTACCATCCAGCTCCTGACATTGATTACTACAGGATAATACTCATCCTACAGTATTTACTAGGCCAAGAATTTGACATCTGAAGTGGGGCATTCACTCCTCTTATAGATCAAAGAGAGCAACTCATGAAAAATAGTAAAAACCAAGTCTACCATATTATCTGAATTCACTTCACCTGGTAGCATAGAACACTAACACTAGAGCATAATGTAAAATGTTCTCTAGGTCAGGGGTTGCCAACCCCCGGGGCATGGACTACTGCTGGTCTGAGGCCTGTTGGGAACCAGATACAGGCCAGTGGCAGTTAGCCCAGCTGGACAGCAGTGGGTGGGTAGTAGGGTTTCGTCTGTGCTTGAACCATTTCCCATCTCTCGAATTGCTGATTGGGCTCTGCCTCCTGTCAGAACAGCAGTAGTATTGGATTCTGATGGGAATGTGGACCCTATTGTGTGATTGTTTCATTGTATGTTGCAATGTGGTAGTGGTAGAATCAGAGGGCACAGTGGATGTAGTGTTCTCTGGTCATTCCAGGACCAACCTCACCCTACCCAGTTCATGGAGGGATTGTCTTCCACAAGGACAGTCCCTGCACTTTGTTAGATTCAAGGGGGGCTTCTCAAGGGCAACTCATACCCACGGAGAATTTCCAACTAATTTTAATTATTTTTCTATTGATGATCATTAAATCTTTCCAAAATGCAGATCAATTTAGTTTGTCTGTGTATATTTCATGAACTTCTTATATCTAACCATGCATAAAAGACAAAGTGCAATGGACAAGAAACATAATTATTTTATTCGTAGGCTAGCTTTGACAATAACCAGCTCAGTGACCTCATGGAACCTCAGTTTCCTCACCAATAAAATGGAGATTACCATAAATCCTTTCCTTACAACACAGATTATTGTCCTTACAACATGAAGCAATGAATTTGAAAGCATTCTGAAAACTGGAGGATGCAATACAGAGACATGAAAGGGATTAAAAGGCTTAAAAAATGTCTATCAAAAGTGCAAAGTAAGTCTGTGTAGCCAACATTTAAAAGTTAATAGAAAAAAAATTGAAGCCTAAGAAGAAAAATCCTACTAGTGGCAAAATTTTTTCTCAAGGGAACAAAGCATTTGAGTCATTTTTTTTTTCTACCTAAATGATTTTGAGTGCTAAAAGTAAAATTCAAAAAATGAACACAGAAATCATGCATGTCCTCTATGAGGTGAATTAACTAGATTCAATTATCAGTAAGCTTCGGATTGGCATAAAGACTGATGTCCAGGTTTGTCCTTAGCTTTGAAGCTAAATCTGGAATGAATTTCTCTACTGGATCTCTGGGTAGTTTTGCTGGCATTTCTTATAAGTCACACTTAGCAAAGATAACATACATTAACATGAACATTAAGAACATAGTAGGAAAAAATATGCTGCTCATGTTCACAGGGTTCACTCTGTGCAAGAAAGTATTGTCCTCTATGTCCTACATGGTAAAACATCACCAATAAAATGTTATTTTCTTATTGGCATTACAAAACAAGTTAGGAGGCTTCATCTATACTATATAACTATATATGTTTTGCTGTCACTGTCATTTTGGCTACAAAGGGCTGCCGAAATAAGAGACAGTAGCTTTCTAAAATTGGAGATATCTCATGTTAGCTTTATATATACAATATAAAGGTCAAATCAGTCAGAGACTGACCAAGCTGTACTTACCACCAGAACTGTAGCTTTCAGTTCCTGGTTTACACAGCCCACTGTGTCCTGTGTCATTTCACTTGATTACTTGCTTATTCTTTTTTTTTTTTTTTTTTTCTTCCAAGCAGGGCCGGCTCAACAGTAGTTTGTCTAGGAATGATTAGAATGATGTTATCTGTTGTCAGATCTTTCTTTATCTTACCAATGGGGTAAATGACCACATCTTTAGCTTTTAATCAAAACTGTATACTGGCCCTCACATCTTTTCTGTCCAGCTCATAAAACATCAAGCAAGATCGTCTTCTCTAATGTTGATGTGTTCATAAAATTGAGTTGTCAAGCAAATTTGCTTCAGGAAACATTTATGATGTCAGGTTGCTGGAGAACTTAAGACCTTCCTCCCTGCTACAATGGGAAGAAGAAAATTCTGAACAAAAAAAATTTCTGTGGAGATTATCCTGGCTCAGGTTCCTTTTACTAACTTCCACTGTAGACCTTTTCCGGGTCAGTTTCAGTCATTTTTTCCCCCATTGCTTTATACGTTCCCAGCTGCCGAATTCCTCTAACCCAACATATCTATCTGTCCTTCAGGTTGAATTGTCCTAGAATTTGTCTTTTTACTCTTCCTAATCTAGTTCATGAATTATACATTGAAGACTACTTCTACCCCATACTACAGACAAACTTGAGTGTCAAGGACTCCAGAGCTGAGAGAGTTTTTCCTACTCTAGGCTCCCTTTCTTCTTGTTTTTTAAAATGCTTTTCTCCTCCATTTCTTTATCTTGTCAGGATTCTGGTCATGAATGCACTTATGCCTGGCATGTTTTTCAAGCTACTAGCCTGGATTTAAACCACAGCCAGTCAGGTGGGAACTGCCTCCCTTAAACAGTATGCTCTATTGCCAGCCCAGGCTTTCTTTCATTTGATAAGAAACTTGCTATAGGGACCAGCAGTTAGTATAATGGCTATGTTGCTGGACTCCCATGTAGTCGATCGCAGTTTGCGTCCTGGACCCGGTGGCTTAAAACTCATGCCAGGCGTGTGTGCGTGCGTGCCCAAGATCCTGAGAGGAGAACGGAGAAGAAGGGATTGCCCTGGGGGGGTAATTTGTCGCTTTCTGTCTCTCTGTCTCTCTCTCTCTGTCTGTCTGGTGAGCGCATGTGCCCTATAACAAAAACCTCTCCAAAAAAGGAAAGAAGAAAGAAAGAAAGAAAGAAAGAAAGAAAGAAAGAAAGAAAGAAAGAGAGAAAGAAAGAGAGAAAGAAAGAAACTTGCTATATATCAGACAATGTACTTGGCCCCAAAATAAAGACAGTAGAAAGACTACAATGGGAAGAAGACTAATAAAAGTTCTGCTTTGATGTATATTTGAAAGAAAGAAAAATGAGGACATATAACTTTAACAGAAACAGAAAGTGATAAAATGGTGGAAATTCTTAAAAACAATGGGAAGAGCGATGATGAAATATTAACTTCATTCAGGTGAGTGAAAAGCTAGACAAATTAGACGAGACTTTTCCTTTGAACAATACACAGTTGATCCCATGGCTGAGAGCATATAAATTCAGATTATGTCATACTGAGGGTAAAAGTAGTATCATTATATGGGGCAAATATAAACAGGAGACTAGGGTTTTGTGGGAAATAAGGCGGTCACTACAGTGACCTGCTCTACTACAGAATTAGAAAAGAGGGACTATGTTTTAAAGCCTAATTTACAATGAAACTTTCTACTTATATCTACTTCAATACTACACAGAAGAGTGGATTTGGAGAATAATTCTTAAATTTTACAAATACCTGTACTACTTTCAAGACTTCATAATATTTATGGATTTCTTGTACCATTATTTACATAATTTTAATAAGTTATATACTTTTTTGTTCTACTTAGCTTAAAACTAAGTGGTATTATCTGAGAATTTTGAATTTGTTGTATTATTAAAATTAATACACAAAGGATAAAATACAAGAAAAACTTTTATCAATTTTCCAGGTATACATATTGGTGCATATTGTGCAACAAAGACCACAGGAGAGAGACTGTGCCCTATAAGTCTACAAAAGCCACAACTGTCTCAAGATATGTAAGTACAATAATTCACTCCTGAAGAGATTATAATTTCAATGATTTTTGACATTTTATTTAAATCTTAACTGAAAGTTAAGAACTTAAATTTGAATATTAGGTAACTTGCTTACCTGTTGGGTGGCTTGGATAATTCACTTAGCCTCTATGTGTCTCTGTTTTTGTTTTCCTGTCAGTAGGCAAGAAATACCTCTTAGGACTATTTTTAGGGTTAATGGTACTTAGAGTCTTAGATATGATTCTTGGCACACCCTAAACAGACCATAAGCTTCATGTTTTTACTATATATGCATTATCTAACAAAGTGGAAGAATTATATCCCCAAAATAGTGATGAAATTTCACTTGGATTGGGCTGGCCTGATAGAACAGTGGTTAAAATGAACATATAAGGAGTTGGATCCCACATGGCTGACTATGGTTCAAATCTCAGTTCCAGTAAAAAACAGACAAGGCTGTGTGTGTGTGTGTGTGTGTGTGTGTGTGTGTGTGTGTGTGTGTGTGTATGCTTGACAGCATTTAAAAAAAAGAGTAAAAAGGATTCTGATATGATCATGTCCTTGTGGAGGGTATATTTTCTTTTCTTTTTTTTTTCTCTCTCTCTGGTATGTGCCCTCTAGCAATTAAAACAAGCTTGTTTGCATTGCCTGGAAAGACTATTCATACAATCTCTTTTAATTGATTATTTTGAAGCAGCATAAAGGAATATTTTTGGTATGTGGTAAGTTTATGAACATTATAAAGACTAATAAAACTTCTTGGTCACAGACATCTCTGAGTAGCAGGGAACTACCTAAAGATATGAGAGCAAACAGTTGCGGATGATTTCACCCAGTAGCTGCCATTTAATAACTATTTATTATGTCCCAAATGTATTAATCTTCTTCAATAATTTTGTGAGTTATATAATGTAATAGATAAAGATACTAAGAGAGTTTAAGTAACATGCTACAATCAAAGGAATAAATCAAAAGCAGATAGTGGAAATCACATGCCTCTGACCACAGTATGTTCAGTGGCTGTTGTGTGTCTTCTAAGGAGGTGCAGGACCTGGCTTTTCAAGAAGACTAGGGAATTAAAGGCAAACTTTGTTTCTTAGACTTTTTGGATCAGTGATATCAAGGGATAAAATTTCAAGTAATAGATCTTACTATGAAGGAGGGAAAAGCAGAGGCAATTTGTGAGGAGGGAAAAAAAAGAAAACCTCTCAGGAAAACTAATTTCTTTTTTTCTTGCTCATATTTTCAAAGTAGTCCTGTAGGCATGTCAACTTAAATAGAATAATTAGTGTAAGAGCTTCAACATTAGATGCAACATGATGGCGAAATTAATCTTGGCTATTTAATGAAATACCATCTCCTCTTTAACCAAAAGTCTGACAGCCTGGTGACAGTACTTATCTGTTCCACAGGCTATTTAATTAAGAACTAACATTGTAAAAACCCATTTTGGTCACCAAATAAAACGATTCATATTTAAATTAAGATGTTGACATGGTAGGCTCTTGAAGACAAGGGTATCACTTGCCATACTTAAAAATAGTAAGTCAGTTGTAGATTGGCTTATGATTATGGTAACCCTCACTTTAAACTTACATGATTATCTTACCTTAATCTTAAGTATTGTTGCATTTTGATCCATTTGAGAGATTTATTGTCCCTGGTGGAATAGCAACTATGTGTTTGCATTTATAACATACAAGTAAATGCCATTGTTATGTAATATCTAGTGTTTCTGTGTACATTATTTGAATCATCCAAGATTGCTTGAGTTAAATGTTAAATAATTATACATTTTGAATTTTCAATAAGGAAATGTGACACACAGGTTTTTAAGGATGCAGGAAAGAATGGACTTAAAAAGGCTAATTTGTTTGGCATTAGGTTTTCTTTCTTTTTTTTTTTTTTTTGAGAAGTTTTCGCTAGAGGGCACGTGCGCTCGCCAGACAGACAGAGACAGAGAGATAGAAAGCGAGAAATCACCCCCCAGGGGGGATGGCCACGCCACAATTCCTTCTCCTCCATTCTCTTCTTGGTATCTTGGGCATGCACGCACACGCGCCCAGCATGAATTTAAGCCGCCGGTCCAGGACTTGAACTGCGGTCGACTACGTGGGAGTCCAGTGACATAGCCATTAGGCTAACTGCTGGTCCCAGGTTTTCTTTCTTTAGACTCTCTGAGAGACTCTTGACTCTTGCTTTCCAAAGCACTAAAAGTTTCCATTCACATTTTATGCAATTATATCTGGCTATTTCCTCTCAAACTACAATTTTTGGAAAATATGAGAACAATTAAAACTATATCTATCATAATTTTACTCTAAAAGAAAGCAGGAGGCAAACAGGAATAAAGAAGATTAGAAACTTATGATATATATGTTTAGTTATGTTACATTAAAGCTATGTGAAGAAAAAATGCAGTCTAATTACTTCTTATTTTTATTGTCTAAGGAATCTAGTTCAGCTCTAGTCTATATGAAATGCTAATTTTTACTGATACTATTTTTACATGAATTTATTAAATACATTACAGTCTTGAATTCTCAGTGTTATGATCTTTAAAACCTTTAAAATGGTTATTGTCTCATTTTGATCCTCATCTCACTAGCAAAGAAAGTGTAAGTACTGATGAATCATTTATTGTATTTGCAAATATAGAAAATAAAACTCCATGAAGCTACAGTATTGCTCAAAGTGTTGCACTGAAAATCTGGCTGGACCTCTGGGACAGGGAAGCCTTATAGATATTGCAGTTGAACTATACACTCTTTTTTTTTTTAATGAACACCTGTGTGCATATGGAAAAGAGAGAGAGGAAGAGAGAGAGAGAGAGAGCGCACCACTGAAAATGTCTCTGTATACCATAATTCTTTTTCTTCAACCATTCAGAATTTGGATTCTTCCTGAAAACAGGGTCATGGGTCCCCATGCTTGTCCCCAGATTGTTCTCAGACCAATCTGAGAATCCAAATCCTGTTGACCATCTAACCTCTAGCACTACAGTTTCATAAGGATTGTGCCATTGGACTGGAGCATGTACTCAACATGTAGAACTTATCTGAAAAAATAGAAAATCCTCTAATAAAATATTTAATTTGCACAGTATTGTATATATGACACAGTTTTCATCTACATTTTTTTAAATTCTAAACAGGTAAATCACTTTTAGAATCTTAACATTTTTGCTATAGGTTGTGTGTACTCGTCAGAGAGAGAGACAGAGAGGCAGAAATCAAGAAATCATCTCCTGGTGGGATGGCCATGCCACAGTCCCCTCTGTTCCATTCTCCTCAGGATTCTGAGCATGCACGCACATGTGCTTGGTGTTAATCTCAAGCCAGAAGGTCTGGGACTCAAACCACAATTGACCACATGGGAGTCCAGTGCCTTAACCACCATGTGTCCTGCTAGCCCCTATAAATGCTTTCTTAATAAACCAAAAGACAACTTTGTTATTGAGAGTAGAGAAGGGCATATGTTGTTCCTATCTCACAAGTTGCAAACTGGTGATCTGAAATGTCAAAGGCAGTTGCAGAATCCTCAAATACTTTGCAAGTTGCTTTCAGCTCTTTTAAAACTCTTGCAGAATTGTTTAACTTTTTCATCTGACTTTAAAAAGAAATTATCCTCCTTTTAATTTACAACATTTTAAATATCATTTTCTCTATCCCACATAATTAAATTGTAAACCTGTTAGCACTAAGAACATATTTTAATGCTGAAGCATCTGTTTTTGTGTCCAGATTTTCTAAAACTGAACCCATATATCAAAATCATGTAAAAATAATTATCTCTTTTCAAATGAACAGACATTCTTCTGTGTGCTCTTCCTCTCCACACTTTTAACAAGCATATGGACATTTTAATAGATCATACTTTTTCACTGACTTGTTTGAAATCAACCACATAATTTCTCAATAGTAGCCAACCCAGCAATAACTGGCTGGTTTATTTAGCAGGCAAGATGGAGAATAATGTCCAATCCATTCCCAGTGTGTAAATGGAGAATTCAATGATTACTGCTTTCTCATTAAGAATATGTTCAATTATGTCACAGATAGAACACCATTTGGTTTAATGAGGAATTAAAATGAATGGAATTAGATTTAAACTAAAATCCCATGAGCCTTAATAGAGTGATTAAAGTGGGTGTGGAAAATCTTTCCTTTTATTATATATTGCTAGTTCTAATCAAGAAGCTTCTTTCTTAGAAAATTTTAAGAAAAAATTAAATCATACAGATTATTTTAAAACTGAAGTTGATAGTAGCATCAGTTTTTTCTCTTTGACTCACAAAATTATATCTGTAACAAATATTTATAGTAATTCTCACTGTTAAAACATTATATTGCTTATTATTTGATATACTAATTAAAATACCCTTAAACTTAAAAGGTAATAGTTAACATTTATTAGATTGGTAATATTTCTTAGATGCTTATTATGATCTAGATAATAATCTAAAAGATTTTATATATTACTTCCTGGGAATCCTCACAATCATTCTATAAAATAAGCATTTAGATTATATTTGCAGAGAAACTAACTTTGAGAAGTTAAATGATGTGCACAAAGTTATACAGTATGGTAGGTCAAATTTCAATCTGACTTCTAAGATCCTCATCTGTTGGTTTACGTACTCTAAAAGTCTCCAGATCTGAATATATGATATATTTCACTTCTGAGATTAAATTATGTTACTTAACACTGCTGATTTTAATAAAGAGGAGTTATCTTTAGTGGGGGTAACCTAATCAAGTGAGCCCTTATAAGAGACTAGGTCTTTTTGAAGTAAAATATTAGTCAGTGGGTTAGATAACAAGTATTTGAGAGGAGAGAAAAATCTTTGTTGGCTTTGAAGATGAAGGGGATAAAGTGTCAAAGATCATAGACTGTTCTCTATGAACTGAGTAACCCACAGCAGACAATTAACAAGTAAATGGGCATTTCGGCCAACTATAAGAAACTGAGTTTTGCTAGTAACCGTATTTAATTCAGAAGTGAGTTTTTCCTAAGATTCTTCAGACAAAAATTGAGCAAGTCAGGGGCTGGGGCAGCCAGGGCTAACTAGCCCATGCCACATCTCTGTCTTCCAAGCCCACCCTCAGTTACAGAGCTAGAAGGGACAGGGGGATTGTAGGTGCCTTAAGCAGATATCACCATTTGAAATCCTCTGCCCAGTCAGGGACCAGAGCAGCCATGACTGGCCAGCCCACACCACACTTCGGACTCCCAAGTCCACTTTCCCAGTTGCAGAGCTAGAAAGTCTTCACCTCCACAGCAACTAGATAAATCTAGATCTATAGTGTTCAAATATCTAAACATTGTGAGTCTCTGAGGAATCCTAACCCTCCAATGAACCACCAGCATAAAGGGAAAAATTCCTCTTCAGAAATCTGAACTCAAAACTCATCTTACAGCTTAACAGAGACATTGACACAGAAGCAATTCACAACAAAAAGGAAAGAAATAAGCTCAAGGTGCATAAACCTTCTCCAAAGAGTTATCCAAAAGTGAATGCATCACCAAATGATTAAAAATTGGAGAAGAGTCTTGAGTATGAGAAAACCAGGAAATATGTCTTCATTAAGAGAACTCAGTAAGTCATCTCTGACTATGGGCAAAAGAAAAGTGTCAGAAAAAGAATTCAGGACATTCATGGTGACAGAACTTTATGAGATGCAAAAGAAAAGAGACATTGAACTTCAGGAGATGAGAAAGTCATTTCATGGCTTGAAGGAGGAGATAGACAAAATAATAATAATAATAATTAAAAAAAATCACCCAGAAATTCTAGAGATGACAACTGTAATGCAGGAGATCAAAACCTCCCTTGAAAGTATTAAGAGCAGACTAGACCATGCAGAAGATATAATATCTGATCTGGAAGACAAAATCTCTGACTTAGATAAAAGCCACAAAAAGGATGGAAAAATAACAATAAAAATGAGGAAAAAATACAGGAAATACTAGATATCATAAAACACTCAAATATCAGAGTAATAGGTATTCCAGAAGGTTAAGAATCACACAGGGGCATAGAAGATCTATTCCATAAGATATTTGCAGAAAACTTTCCAAATCTAGAGAAACATTCAGACCTCCAGACCCAAGAAATACAAAGGAAACCAGGTAGAATCAATATTAGAAAGTCCTCTCTATGGCACATCATAGCCAAAATGGTAAAAATCACAAAGACAAGATTCTAAAAATAGCAAGAGAGAAATGTCAAGTCACGTACAAAGGTTATCCTATTAGGCTGACATTAGACCTCACAACTGAAACAATGCAGGAGAGAAAAGAATGGGAAAGACATATTAAAAACACTAAAGGAGAAACAATTTCAACCAAGAATACTATATGTGACAAGACTATCCTTCAAATGGTAAGAAAAGATAAAAATATTTTCAGATAAACAAAACCTAAAATAATTTATCAACACTAGACAAGCTCTTCAAGAAATAGTGAAGGGAGTGCTATACCAAGAAAACTTAAAGGCAAACAGAAATAATAGAATAACAACAAAAACCCAAGAAAATGGCTTAAAAAATGAGAGACACAAGTCCACAATTACCTATAACAACATTGACTGTTAACAGATTAAATTCTCCAATCAAGAGACACAGACTGACTGAATGGATAAAAACAAAATCAAACCAGAAAACCTCTATCTGTTGCCTAATAGAAATGCACCTTGTAGCTAAAGATACACATGAACTAAAAGTGACGGGCTGGAAAAAATATTCCATGCAAATAGAAACCAAAAAAGACTGGAGTTGTGATACAGATTTCAGACAAAATTGGTTGTCAGAACAAAGCTGTAAGAAGAGACAAAGAAGGACATAATATAGTACTGAAAGGACTAATACATGAAGAAGATATAACACTTATAAATATCTAAGCACCCAACTTGGGAGATCCAAAATACATGAAGAAAAGACTCCTAAAGCTACAAGAAGACAGACTGCAAAACACTAATCATCGTGGATCTCAATGCCCCACTATCTCCTTTGCACAGATCTAGACACAAAATAAGCAAAGATATACAAAATCTAAATGATACCATAAATAAAATGGAGTTGACAGACATTTTTAGAACTTTACACCCAAAACCCACAAAACATACATTTTTCTCACCTTTACATGGAACTTTTTCAAAGATTGACTATCTGATAGGGCACAAAACCAGTCTTTACAAATACAGAGTCTTAGAAACTATACCCAGCATCTTCTCTGACTATGATGGAATTAAACTTGAGACTAACTTCAAGAAAGTCCTCAGAAATACCCATACATATGGAAACTAAACAACCTACTCCTGAATGACTTTACAACCACTAAAGAAATTAAGATTGAAATCAAAAGATACATTGAAACCAATGATAATGAGTACACAAATTTTCATAATCTATGGGACATAACAAAGGAAGTCCTAAGAGGGAAGTTCATAGTCATTAGTGAGCATGAGAAAAAGATGGAAAGGTGTCAAATAGACAACCTAACAGCATGCCTCAGGGAATTGTAAAAACAACAAAAAAAAGCCCAAAAAGCATGATGAGAAAAGGAATAATAAAGATCTGAGCATAAATAAATGAGAGAGAGAATAAAGAAACTATACAAAAAATAAATGAAACTAAAAGTTGGTTATTTGAAAAGATGAATGAAATTGACACACCATTAGCTAAACTAATTAAGAAGAGAGAAAGGAACCAGATAAATCAAATTTCCAATGATACAGGCAATATTTCTGAAACAGACATATCAGAAAAACAAAAGATCATTAGACAATACTATGCGTGACTATATGCCAACAAATAAGAAACTTCAATGAGATGGACAAATTACTGGATACATATAATTTACCAAGATTGAATCAGGAAGAAATAGAAAGCCTGCATAGAACCATAACAAGCAATGAGATTGAATCAGTAATAAATAACCTCCCAACAAAGAAAAGTCTAGGTCTTCATGGCTTCACTTCTGAATTCTACAAAATTTTTAAAGAACAGCTAAACTTCATTCTACTCAAACTACTTTTAAAGACTCAAAATGAAAGAACGCTCTCAAATTCATTTTATGAAGCCTTCATCACCCTCATCCCCAAAATGGAGAAGGACATGACAAAAAAGGAAAACTACAGACCAATATCTCTGATGAAAATAAATGCAAAAATTCTTAATATGATAATAGCAAATCATTTCCGATAACACACACAAAAAATTATACATAACAACCTGATAGGCTTTATTCCATGGATGAAGGGAGGGTTAACACAAATGTAATACATCATATTAACAGAAAGAAAGATAAAAAACATATGATCATATCAACCAATGTAGAAAAATCATTTGATAAAATAAAACATCCCTTCATAATTAAGACTCTCAGCAAAATCAGTACAGAAGGAACCTTTCTCAACACAATAAAAGCCATCAATAAAAAACCCATATCTAACATCATACTGATAGAAGGTAAGGCTGCCCACATTCTGTACTCCTTTTCAATATATGCTGAAAGTCCTATCCAATACAATCAAGAAAGAGAATAACATAAAAGTCATTCAAATATGGAAAAAAGGTGAAATTATCTCTGTTTACAGATAATATGATTATGTATATATATATATATATATATATATATATAAAAATATGAGACCCAAAAATATTTGTAAGAAAAAAACCTCCTGGAAGTGATAAATGGATACAGTAAGGAGGTAGGATACAAAATCAGCATACAAAACCTGTAGCATTTCTATATGTCAACAACAAGAATATTGAAGTAGAATTGATTAAAGTAATCTCATTTTCAATAATCACAAAAGGTATAAGATACCTAAGAATAAATCTAACTAAAGAAGTCAAAGATGTCAATAAGAAAAACTATGAGAATATAAAAAAAAAAGAAATAGAAATGACAAAAAAAAAATGAAAGGACATACCATATTCCTAGATCAGAAGAATTAATAAAATCAAAATGGCAATCCTATCAAAGCTAATATACATATTTAATCAATTCAAATCAAAGTGCCACAGACATTATTTACAGATTTAGAAAAGACAATTATAGCATTTGTCTGGAATCATAAAACACCAGTATTGCCAAAGCAATTCTGTGAAGAAAGAATGGAGCAGGAGGCATCTCACTCTCTGAACCCCAAATATATTATAAAGTGGTGATAATCAAAATAGCATGATACTGGCACAAAAACATACATGTAGACCAATGGAACATAATTGAGACCCCAGGTATATCCCATAACATACAGCCAAATTTTTTGTTGTTGTTGTTGTTATAGGGCATGTGCATGCTCTAGACAGAGAGAGACAGAGAGACAGAAAGCGAGAAATCCCCCCCCGGGGGGATGGCCACACCACAATCCCTTCTCCTCCATTCTCCTCTCGGGATCTAGGGCACACACACACACACATGCTCCCAACATGAGTTTAAGCCACCAGGTCCGGGACTCAAACTGCTGTTGACTACATGGGAGTCCAGTGACACAGCCAGTACACCAACTTCTGGTCCCCAGCCAAATGACTTTTGACAAAGGCACCAGTAGATCACTGGGAAAAAGAAAACTTCTTTAGCAAATGGTACTAGAAAATCTGGATATCCACCTGCACTAGGATGGAACTGAGCCCCTATCATCATTATTTAAAACCTGCTCAAAATGGATCAAAGATTAATACCTAAGACCTCAACATATAAGACCACTAGTGTAAAATGCAGGGAAAACTCATGAAGACATTGGACAAGGCAAAGACTTCTTAAATAAGGCCACCAATACACAGGCAATAATTCCAAAAATACACAAGTGAGATAATATCAGATTAAGAAGCTTCTGCACAATAAAAAGAACCATAGTTAGAGTGAGTTGACAACCCTCTAAATGGGAGAATATATTTGCCAATTATACCTCAGACAAAGGACTGATGACCAGAATATGCAGGGAACTCAAATGACTTAGATAAAAAACCTGATCAACAAACCTAATTAAAAGATTGGAAAATGAGCTGAACACACAATTTGAACAGCCAAGAAGCATATGAAAAAATGCTCGTCAGCACTCATCATAAGAAAGATGCAAATCAAAATCACAGTGACATACCACCTAGCCCCAGTAATAATGGCTAAGATTAAAATAATAATAATAATAATAATAATAAGTGCTGGATAGGCTGTGGTGAAAAGGAATTCTACACTGCTGGTGGGAATGTAAATGAGTAGAACCACTGTGAAGAACAATATAGAGATTCCTCAAAGATCTGCAAATAGAGCTACCAGCAATCTACTCCTGGGTATCTACCCAAAGTCAGGAGCATACTCAGTTGGAAAACTATCTGCATGTCTGTGTTTACTGAGGCATTATTACAATTGCTAAAACATGGAACCAACCCAAATGTCCATGAAGAGATGAATAGATTGAAAAAGTGTGACACATGTACACTCTGGAATACTGCTCAGCCATAAAAACCATAGGACACTGGCATTTGATATAAAAATGGATGAATATGTAAGATTTACTTCTTAGTGAAACAAGTCAGTCTATGAAAGAGAGACATGGTATGTATGTCCCCACTTAATATATACTGAATGTACTGTATGGTGAAATTGGAAGACTAGAGGATATAGAACCAAAGAAAATGGTTGCAGATATTGGATACAGTGTGGGAAGAGGTTGGGAGATGGAAGAATGTGAGAGGAAGGAAATCAAAGACAAAAATAGAGAGGTAGGACATCTGGGAGATACTGAAGTGGAGGACTGTCTGCTGATGATAGCATGTATGATATCTTTAAATGGACTGGTGTACAGTGTATTCTTGTTGGGAAAATTCATTTTACAAGCTGTGCTGGTGTACAGTGATTAAATGCATAAAATACATTTTAAATATTAAATAAAGTTGAGTTCAGCATGCACCTTTCATTGCTTGAACATATATTTCCACAATCCAATGTGAATCAACATGACTTTTTGGGCAGATAAGTAGAACTGAATTCAATAATCTTTATCTTATTGGAAATGAAGATTTTTTGGTTAGTTCATTTTGGAAAATTATTTTGGATATAAATTGGCATTAGTAACTGCTCATTAAATTTAGTTTTCCATCTTTCTCATAAATGGCACCTAATGATGAAACATGAAAATTGCCAAAACTCTAGCATATATACACTAGTTATATGTAATAAGTTGCTTACATTTCTAAACATTCCCTGCTTTGACATAGTCCTCTCTGAAGAAAAATATTCCGACCCATTATTAAAATTTACTACATTTTTGAGTATATCCCTATCTCCCAGACAGAAGTGGAAACTTATTAATGCTTTAATGAATTTATGCTATATACTATACATATACAAATAGATTTTTAGTTTCTGTACTTTAATGTCTTATATTTATTTCTTTTATAAGCTCATTGCATAGGAATACATGTATAAGATATTCAATAAATGTTTGCCCCATGAATTGAAATGATCTTCTGAGGAAGATAAGCAACCTAGAAGAAATGCTTTTCTCAAAATCTTTGACGATGTTATAAACTTCCTATTCAAGAAGATTTTGCATTGATAAGTGTCGTAAAGTCTTATGTATCAAATATGTTCTTTAGCTTCACCTCACTGATTGAATATGAATGAGACATCTCTTTGGTTCAACAGAAAAAGACACTGGTTTATGGACTGAATGAGTAGAATTTTTTTCCAGTATTTATTTTAGGAAACTATTAAGAAAGTGATGGTCACAGAAATGTTTTATTACCTGTTGATGATGATGTGTATAGTATTCTAGACTGAACTCATCTGAGGTGTATTTCATGCTGGGTACTTTCTCTATACAAGCTAAATGATGTGTAGCAATTGAATGTATAAAACATAATACTTTTAATAAAAAAATTGAAGATCAGAAAATATATTTTTCTAAATACAACTTACTTATGCACAGAAGTTTGTAAATCTCTTAATTCAAATTTGTTAAGTTTATAGTTAGTTTTTCTATTGGAAATGTAGCTTTTTGTTTTTAAGAGGACAAGGGACTGCAAAGTGAAATCCCTAAATATACAATGTCTCCATCAAAGAGTATCTTCCATGAAAGTAATGAATTAAATTAAATTGTATGATCGGGACCAGCAGTTGCTGTAATGGTATGTTGCTGGACTCCCATGTAGTCGACTGCAGTTCAAGTCCCAGACCGGTGGCTTAAACTCATGCCAGGTGCGTGTGCGTGTGTGCCCAAGATCCTGAGAAGAGAATGGAAAAGAAGAGATTGAGGTATGGCCGTCCCCGCTGGGGTCTGTTTTCTCACTTTCTGTCTCTCTGTCTCTGTCTTTCTGGTGAGCACAGGTGCCCTGTAGCAGAAATCTCTCCAAAAAAAAAAAAAAAGAACAAGAAAAAAATTATATGGTCACAGCCTTCCTATTTCATTGTATTATTCTTATGCAAATTACATACTTATACCTTATGAGTCTATAACACCATTTTATAATTATTACTTTAAGTGAGTGTTTGTTAAGATAATAGAAGTAAAGAATTATGAACAAAAAAATTAATTCGCAAAACAATCTTTTATTTTATTTTATTTTTTGCTATAGGGAACATGGGCTCGCCAGAAAGACAGAGAGGCAGAAAGCGAGAAATCACTCCCCAGAGGGGATGGCCACACCGCAATCCCTTCTCCTCCATTCTCCACTTGGGATCTTGGGCACGCACGTACACGCGCCTGGCATGAGTTTAAACCACTGGGTCCAGGACTCGAACTGCGGTCGGCTACATGGGAATTCAGCGACATAGCCATTACGCCAACTGCTGGTCCCTTCTCACAAAACAATCTTAGAGTAGCCAAGTTTCCCAGAGATTCTTGACTTCTGCGAGTTTCATTATGATGATTATAGGATTGATCTTGAGTTTTTGCTGCTCTGAGTTAGTTGAGTTTTTGGACACTAAAGTTGTCTTCATATTTGGGATTATTCTGGCTCAAATATTTTTCTTGACTTTTTAATTTTCTCTCCTCTAACACTACTATAATATGAATCTTCATATATTTGATGGTATCTCACAAACCTCTGAGGCTCTTTTCATTTTTCTTTATGTTTTTCCCTTTTATTCAGATTGAATAATCTCAGTTTATTTATGTTCAAATTTGTTTATTCTTCCTTCTCATAAGTTATATTTAATATTGAGATCCTCTAGTGGATTTTTAATTTCAATTATCATATTAAAAACTTTAGAATTTCTATTTCTCTATTGCATAACATTTCTATCCCTTCTTAGATATTTTTAGTTTAGTGTGACCTTATTATGATACTTTCTTTTAATTATTATGTGTGTGTGTGTGTGTGTGTGTGTGTGTGTGTGTATGTGTGTGGTATTTTAGACAAGGTCTTGCTATATTATGATCTTCCTGCCTCATGCCTCAGCCTTTGTGGTGTCTGGGGTTATAGGGACTGATCAAAATGCCTGGTTTCTTAATATAGGTTGTTACTATGTTACCCACTCGGGCCATGAACTTGCAGTGCTCCTGCCTCAGGCTCCTGAGTAGCTAAAACTGCAGGCATTCACCACTTTTTAGCTAACATCTATCCACTCAGAATCAGTTTCTGTGGATTATTGTTTTCTGCTTTTTTTTAAAATTTTCTCTAAGTTTGTAGGTTACATATTGTTGTATCTTTCCTATCTCATAATTTTTCATATGTGAAAAACTGAACATTTTAGAAAAGTATAATGTGGCAACTCTAGAAATCATTTCTTTTTCCTTAGAGTTTATTGACTTTGGTATATTTTATAGTGACTCTCCTAGACTAGGTAGATAATTTTTTCTAACAACAATACAGTGTTGGAAAATATAGAAAATATTGTCTTGAATAGGTCTGATTATTTACCTCCTTCAAATTTTCACTGCATTAAAACAAATTTAAAAAGAATAATGGACAAAAAGTAACAGCCTATAAAATACAAAAATATCTGTGGTCTACTTATAATATTTAGACTGCATAAGAAGAAAGTTAAAAATGTTAAAAATATTTCTATATGAATTTGGCTAATTATAATTAAACATTTTCCCACAAAGCTTCAAATTAATAAATTTAGTATTATAAACTCTATGTCTTTATGGAACCAGATATTCAATCTAATTTTTCTGCAGTTTAACACCTGTGTCAGGCAAATAAATTAATCTTAGTTTATCATAATCAATGCACTTATGTGGTTAGTATATAGAGATTTTTAAAAAATCTTGTGAAGAATAAGAAACACAAATGTAAGACACAAAAACTTTTGTGAAAGTGTTTTGAAAAATACCACATGATAAACTCTTAAGTGATATTTTTATTTAATAAAATAAGATCTGGGTGCTTATGTTAAATTTTCATGGTAATACTAGTAAACATAATAAAAAAGAAAACATTTAAAGTAAAAGCATAATTCAGAAACAAAGCAACTATTCTGAGTAACTTAAAGTTAGAGAAAAACACCGGAATTTTTCGTGTGGAGCTTATGTATGGACTTTATACATGAGGGAAACCTAAAACACAGGCAAAAATGTGTGTGTGGTTCTTTTATCTCCTGTGAGAAATTATTGGCATTTTTGGATCCTCATTGGGATCAGTAAGATGGACAGTTTTTTCCATTTGGATTGAAGAGAGAAACTTTTTTTTTTGGGGGGGGGGTTTGCTATATTTACTGGAGGGTGCTTGCACTTGCCAGAGAGAGACACAGAGAAAGCACGTGAAAAAGCACTTTCTTATGGGAAATAAAATGGTCATGCTACAATTCCTTCTCCTTCATTTCCCCCTTCTGCTGGGATTTTGAGCACATACACAAACACATCTAATATATTTTTCAAGTCTTCAGCTCCAGGACTCAAACCATGCAGTTGGCCATGTGGGATCCCTCTGACTTAACCACCATGGGTTGGCCTGAAGAGGTGAACCTTTAACTTGCTTTTTATCCAAAGATCTATTCCATGTTGTACGTTAGAATGCCCCTGAGACTTCCTAGGGCATTAACAGAACTCTCTCTTCATTTCTCTGTTTATATTTCATCTCACAAGATCACATGCTACTTAGAGAATCACAACATTTTCTCTAGAAAGCTTCTTAAAATTGTGCATTAAGACTGAGTCTCTGTGGTACACCAAGGAGTGTGGCAGACTACAAAGCGGTAGGCTACATATTGACTGGGTTTGAGACCCAATTCCATAGACGTGAAAACATGCCAGATATATGCTCAGGATTCTGGTGGGCTGGAGAACTGAAGAAAAGTGACCATGGCTCTTCTCTCCTACATAAACACACACACACATGTGCATGTGCACATCCTATATTAACCATGGGTTCTATGGTTATTTTTTAAAATGTGTATTAATAAATAAATGTAGTGCATTTTGTCAGTCTAAGAAGAACATTATGCTAAACTTTTAGATATATTTTTTCTACCTGTAAAATTCCTAAAACAGAAAATTTTGGAGTCTTTCAGTTCCTTGTACAACGATGTCAACTTGACAAAGAAATTGTTATATTTATTACTGATGCTAAGTGGAATTATGACTTGAATTATTTTATTTATTATCCTCTTCTCATGATGAACGATTTATCTTCATAGACATCTATGGAATCAGCTTCCTAATTTCATTATTTGGTTGATTATTTACAATGTGTTATGTATGCTAGCTGTCATATTAGAAAACATACTATGAATTTGTGATGTTCCACATGGAAAACTTTAAAAATATCTTATGACACAAAAATAACAGATAACACATTAATAAACACAAAATGCTTAGGTTTCATTCTCATAGTTTCTGATTTGATAGTCTGGGCACAGCTTTTTTACTGAGTTGTTCTGAGAGAATTAAATTTTAGCACCCAGAGACATCCATTGTATATAATAAATTAATTTATCCCCTACACCTCTAGAATTTTACCATTCTTAGAATAATTAAGATGTGTCACTTAAATAATTTTCTGATTTATGGGTTAAGTTGAAGAGGTAAGGATGCAAAGACTAAAGAGTAATAGCAAGACCTTGATTACGAAGCCGGGTTAAAAATAATTGCAATTTTCTATTTTGGGATCCCTCTGACTTAACCACCATGGGTTGGCCTGAAGAGGTGAACCTTTAACTTGCTTTTTATCCAAAGATCTATTCCATGTTGTACGTTAGAATGCCCCTGAGACTTCCTAGGGCATTAACAGAACTCTCTCTTCATTTCTCTGTTTATATTTCATCTCACAAGATCACATGCTACTTAGAGAATCACAACATTTTCTCTAGAAAGCTTCTTAAAATTGTGCATTAAGACTGAGTCTCTGTGGTACACCAAGGAGTGTGGCAGACTACAAAGCGGTAGGCTACATATTGACTGGGTTTGAGACCCAATTCCATAGACGTGAAAACATGCCAGATATATGCTCAGGATTCTGGTGGGCTGGAGAACTGAAGAAAAGTGACCATGGCTCTTCTCTCCTACATAAACACACACACACATGTGCATGTGCACATCCTATATTAACCATGGGTTCTATGGTTATTTTTTAAAATGTGTATTAATAAATAAATGTAGTGCATTTTGTCAGTCTAAGAAGAACATTATGCTAAACTTTTAGATATATTTTTTCTACCTGTAAAATTCCTAAAACAGAAAATTTTGGAGTCTTTCAGTTCCTTGTACAACGATGTCAACTTGACAAAGAAATTGTTATATTTATTACTGATGCTAAGTGGAATTATGACTTGAATTATTTTATTTATTATCCTCTTCTCATGATGAACGATTTATCTTCATAGACATCTATGGAATCAGCTTCCTAATTTCATTATTTGGTTGATTATTTACAATGTGTTATGTATGCTAGCTGTCATATTAGAAAACATACTATGAATTTGTGATGTTCCACATGGAAAACTTTAAAAATATCTTATGACACAAAAATAACAGATAACACATTAATAAACACAAAATGCTTAGGTTTCATTCTCATAGTTTCTGATTTGATAGTCTGGGCACAGCTTTTTTACTGAGTTGTTCTGAGAGAATTAAATTTTAGCACCCAGAGACATCCATTGTATATAATAAATTAATTTATCCCCTACACCTCTAGAATTTTACCATTCTTAGAATAATTAAGATGTGTCACTTAAATAATTTTCTGATTTATGGGTTAAGTTGAAGAGGTAAGGATGCAAAGACTAAAGAGTAATAGCAAGACCTTGATTACGAAGCCGGGTTAAAAATAATTGCAATTTTCTATTTTTTTCTATTTTTCTATTCATAGAAATGGATAGGCAAAAACATTACTTTTTCTATGAACATTTATATTCCAGTTAAATCATTTAAACATGGAATTACTCATTAAGTTTAGTTTAGAACTTCTAAATATAGCTTATCGGATAGCTATCATGGTCTCTTACTCTCAAATTCACGAGTTATCTTTAGACCCTTTGTGAATGGCATTTCCTTTGTGTTTTTTACCTTTTGTTGAAATATTGTTTACTTTTATTTGAGTTCATTAAAATTTCTTTATTTCAGTTTACTTAACTAATTTTTTTGGCACTTAGGTAAAATTTGTACAGAAGTTCATAACACAGTATATGAACATGATTATTTAACATGAGTATTTGTTTATGTTGGTTTGTTTTTTCAGTAGCTACCATTTATTGAACAATAACTCAGTTATATTACATATTTGCTACATACTTTTTATTTAGAGAAGTTTATTTGTCTGAGGACATACTTGTTTCCACACTTTTGAATGATAATTTCATTGGATATAGATTTCTAGGTTTGTTTTTCTTTCAACGTATTAAATATTCACTCTGTTCTCTTTCTGCTTACATGGTTTCTGAAAAAATCCAATCTGATGTAATTCTTTTTTTTTTTTAAATTATTTTGTTTAACTTTATTTATTTTAATTTGACCAGAGAGGGACAGAGTGAGAGAGACAGAGAGGAAAAGTGAGAAAGCAAGCCGGCACGTCCCGAACTCGAACTGTATCCTGCCACATGGGATTCCAGCGTCCTTAACCCCGCCACCTGCTGGCCCCATCTAATGTAATCCTTAATTCTTATTCCTCTCCAGGTAAATTTTTTTTCTCTAGCTTCTTTTAAGATTTTTTTGTCTCTAATTTTCTGGAGTTTTAACATAACATGCTTAGGTTTTAACGGGTATTTATTCTCTGAGCTTCCTAAATCTGTGGTTTGAAGTATATCATTAATTTTGGAAAATTTTCAGACATAGTTACTATAAATATCTCTGTCTTCCTTCTTTCCTTTTCTAGTACCCCCATTACATATGTTTGCACCTTTTGTAATTGTGTCACATTTCTTGGGTATTTTACTCTATCTTTTCTGTTATTCTTATTTTTTATCTTTGTGTTTCGGTTTTGAAAGTTTCTATTGACAGATCTTGAAGCCCACTGCTTCTTTCCTCAGCCATGTTCAGTCTACTGATGGGCCCATCAAAACATTCTCTATTTATTTCATGGTGGTTTTGATTTATAGCATTTTCTATTGAGGCTTTCTTAGAGTTTCATGCCTCTGTTTACCTCTGTTTTCGAATGTTATCTACCTTTTCCATTAGAACCTTACTCTATTAATCATAGTTACATTATATTCCCTGTCTAAAAATATCAACATTTCTGCCACATCAGTCTGGCTATGATGTTTTCTTTTTTATTGTAAGTCTTTTTATTTTTAAGAATTATTTTATTTGATTTTTTTCCATCATCATTATTATTATTTTAAATTTTATCAGAGAGAACAAAGACACCCAGAGAGAAAGGGAAAGTGAGAAAGCAAGTCACTATGCCCGGAACTTGAATCACGGTCAGCCATATGAGAGTCCAGTGCACTTAACTACCACACTATCTGCTGGCCCCATGGTGCTTCCTTTTTTCCTTCAGTGTATTTTTGTTTTTTAGCATGTCTTGCAATTTTTGTTGTTGTTGTTGAGAGCCAAACATAATGTATTCTGTAAAAGGAATTGAAGTAGATACCTTTGGTGTGAGGGTTTTGGTTTGTTTATCTGAGCAGAAGTTAGGCTGTGCTCACTGTTTCCTGTAACTTTGACAGTAGAAGCAAAAATTTTCTCTAATGTTTCTGTTTTTATTTCTCCTGTTGTCTTTTGGTTTTCCTAGAACTTCTTTAAATAGGGTCTATGCTTGTAGTTCTTGTATCTGTACACCGGTATTACAGAGGAGTCTCACTGATGTGGTGATCAGGTATGTGGGGAGGAAAAATCTTTAGTTTTGAAATTAAGTCTCAGTCTGTTAATGAGCCAGAGTTGGTCATTTCCCTTCCTCCAGGTCAGATACACATGGATAAACCCCAGTCAGTTAGACTCTGGTAAAATAGTTTCCCTTGAGGACTAGTCTTACTGAGAAGAATAAACAGAGCTTTGGGTACATTTCAACATGGTTATTTTTTTTTTTCCTTTCCTCCCTGCTAGCAGCACAAGACATTTTTCTCTTATCTGCACAGTAAAAACCTAGTAAGGTTCTTGGATGAAGCTCAGAAAATGTGGATACCTTAAGTCTGAGTCTTCATTTTTTAACCCTCAAGCTCATCTACCCTGAGCCTCAGTATGCCCTGAATTACAGTTAGAAGTGCTTCTACCAAATTCTGCTTCTGGCGAACTGCCATCCTCTGTATCTTCCTGTCTGCCCCTCTAGTTCAGGTAGTCGGAATGTGCCCTGTCACCTTGATTTTCAGTTGCAGTATTTCCTTGTTGTGAGAATAGGAGTGACAACTCCCAACCTTTTTCCATGTGGGATTGCCAACCAGAATTCGATAAGCTTATTTGAAACTTCTAAAACCCTGTAAGTTACAAATTCATGTCCTCGTTTTAAGATTATGGATATGACTCATGTCCCAAATCAACTTTCTACAGATGGAAAGTGATAGAGCTAGAATTGGATACTAGATATGCTGACTAGGTGGTGGTATGGTGGCTAAGGTGGCTGGATTCCTTATGGCCAACTCAATGGTTTGAGCTCTGGATATGGTGTTTTGATAAACACGCTGTATATGTGCGCATGCTTGCTCAAAATCCTGACAGGAGGGAGAAATAGAGGAGAAGGAAACTGCAGCATCACCGTTGCCCATGGAATGTGCTCTCTTATTTTCCCTCTTTGTCTCTGCCTCTCTCAAGTGAGCACAAATACCCTGTGGCAAAGAAAACAAAACAAAACTAATTTTCAGCAATATTCTATGCTATTGTACTTTTCCTTGACAAGATTAGGAATACTGCAAGATACAATTCCACTTATGTTAAATAAAAATAAAATCTGAAGGATTGTGAGAATATTGTCAGTCCAGAACCTGGGTTAAGGATCCACTATAGTTCTCTAACTGCATCTGGTCTCAGAAGGTAGAAGTTATGAAGCAAAAGAAGGCTTCTATATTTAAGATAAAACTTTGGGCATGAATCTCTGTAACTAGCATATACTTTATTGGAAGTGGAAGAAAACCTTATGTGCTCAGAGTCCTAAACCTCCTCTGCCCTAGAGCTACAACAGAGTAATTTAAAACCTAGATCACCTCTTTTGGACTTAAATTCTATTCTTCTACCTGTGAAATATGCCATTTCAAAGCTAACTGGAATTTCTTAGCTTTATAGACTTTTATGAGTATCTTGTCAAACCACCTCGTTTTTCCTCAAAAATTCCTTGTGTTTTCATGAATTCAGGGAAAG